>NC_045172.1:4694851-4699851 GCF_900700415.2 Clupea harengus | reverse complement strand
CAAAATACCATGGCTATACATACTGTATGTTATCTTGTCTTACTTGAGATAAATGTAATACTAAGTGCATTTGAGGAAATATATTGATTTGTATTTCCAGGTTGAGAGACAGAGTGACAATTAAAACTGACAGCCGCCATGTTGTTGAAGAACTGCCAAATGGGAAATATGAGATGAAAATCAAATCAGCACTTCAGTCAGACACTGGAGTTTACACCTGCAAGGTCATCAATGAATACGGCACTAAACAGACTGAGGGCAGATTGGATGTTTCTGGTAAGAGGAACTCAAATAGAAATATATTCCAAAACAAATCCCACACCAGTTATAGCAGAAATGTCATAGTCAATGTGTTTTGGCCACCAGGCTCATGTGATGGGCAAGTTAGTCAGCACAAATAATAATAAATAACTAGGGATGCACCGATATGGAAATTCTTGGCCGATGCCGATACCGATGTTCAAAACAACAATATAGCCGATAGCCGATATTATTATTATTATTTAAAATAACCTATACCCCACCACAGATTGTGTTCTGATAATAAAGAGCATATACCCCACACCAGATTGTGTTTTACATGAGTATAGTTTCCCTGTGTAGACATGAAAATGTGCAGTTTAATACTCATTGTATATTATCATAAGTCACACTATATCGTTTTGAATAAGACACTTGCATTCTACAGCATCAAATCCTGCATATGGCTGTCCATCTTTACAATGTACATCACAGGCTTTGACTTGATTTGTCCATAGCATCTTACCAGGTGTCCCTTACTCTTGTCCTGTCCAGCTCTTCTAAGTCAGCCCGTGCTGGCCATTACCATACCTGTGCAGGACGTGTCAGTGAAGGCAGGCGAGACGGTCCTGTTTGAGTGTCACATGACTGGCCCACAGGAAGTGGACGTGGACTGGCTGGCCAATGGGAAGCTGATTCAGCCAGCCCTGCTGGACTGTAAGATGCAGTTTGATGGGAGGAGGTGTCGACTCCTGCTGCGTTCAGTACACGAGGATGACAGTGGGACCTACAACTGCAAACTCAGCTCAGCTAAAGGTACATATAATATAATATAGTATAATATAATATAATATAATATAATATAATATAATATACTACACGTAATGGCTGTTTATATAGCATTCATTCCCAACAACCTGCGTGGTAAACCAAAAAATGTTCCAATCAACCTGACCAGTGGAATAGAAAAAAGGCCTTGGTGGTACAGGACAGCTCGCTAACATGATCATGAACATAGATCTCCCTCAAACTTAGCATTCAGGCTGGAATGACTGACAGGGGGGGACTTGACTTTTAACGTAGATTTGTTCGCAACTGCTATTCTGATTGATCATGTGACCGTGGTGACTTAGCTGCAAGCCAAAAAGCGACCAGTCAAAGACTGCTGTGTGTTGTTGAGCATCCATTTGCCATTAAGGCTGTTTTCACACCTGCTCCTTTTAGCTGGTCCGAACTCGAGTGTGATTATTCCCCCCTCCCCCTGCTGGTTTCTTTTCACGTTACATTACAGACCTCTCTGATCTACGACCTTCCACTCGCCACAATACTCCTCAGCAAGTCTACTCTACTGTGAATCAATCACCAAGTTAAAAACTGCTCCAAAAAAACCTGGCATATCTGGCATATTTACTGTGATACTTCTTTCTTTCTGATGTTGTGAATGGTATTTGAATGAATGTGCAGAGCATACATGCATACCCTCTAGCATACATTTCTACGCAATGTTAACTGTCCTCTAGTCACTATTTTTAAGAATGTTATCATTTAAAAAATGTGCATGTTAACTAATTTCACTTTTAACAGGGATTTATTTGGATCCATCGGCGGCCATAAATATCGTTTACTTCTACATTTTAGAGCGGATAGCTTTCACACCAAATACGACCTGCACTGTAGTTTGGAAAAACAGCTTTCGCATCAACAAAACCAACTGAACTAACTTTCTACACCAAAAGCTCCAGTGTGAAAGCACCCCTAAGAAAGTGACACTGATTAGTGACTGAAAGCCCTTTAATAAGCTCCAGGCCAGGTCACTGCATGGCCCACCATTCTCAACTCTCTGTCTCTCTCTCTCTCTCTGTATGTCTGTCTGTCTGTGGTGGGGTCAGAGGAGATGGTGAGCAGTGCCTGTCTGAGAGTCAGTCCCTCCAGGGAGCCCCTGTTCACACGCAAGCTGGACGTCCTGGAGGTCATCGAGGGGCGCACCGCCCGCTTCGACTGCAAGGTCAGCGGGTCACCGCCTCCTGAGGTGACATGGAGCCACTTGGGTAAGACATCACATTCTGACGTCTGCATTTCGTACAGATAGGATTCAGTTCTCCTTTTAAGGTTATACGATATTGAATGCAATATTGTGCACAATGTATGATTCAGCATGATTCAATCAGTTAAAATATTGCTTAGATATTAAAGATATCATAGTTATATTACATTATATTTTATCATGTTTATTATTATTTTCTTTTCTTATATTTCGAATGCTAATTCATCACTACCTAGATAATTCTGTCAATAAACCAATAAACTTGCCTGTCTATTTGAATTATTTGTACTTGTTTTACCTGAAAGCATTAAAGGTACTATTGTCATTTAACTTGCCTTTGGTGTGAGATAACAGCAACTCTTATTGCTCTCTATCTCCTGGCCTTCACCAGAACACCCTCTGCAGGAGAGTGACAACATTCGTATCCTGAAGGAAGGGGGGCGCCATTCTCTAATCATCACACAGGTGACCCAGGAGGACGAGGGCTTCTACTCAGTGACAGCCCATAATATCCATGGCGACACGGAGAGCACAGCAGAGCTCTACGTGCAGGAACCTCGGCCAGCCATCTCATCACACATGTAGGAGCATCTCTCTCTCATACTCTCTATCTCTCTCTCTGTTGCTTCCGTTTGTTCTCTCACTTTCCATCTCTCTTTCTCTTCTCTCTTCGCTCCACCTTTCCCCTAGTTTTGTCTATGCTGGACTTTTTCTCTTTCACTTCCTAAAGCTTATATTCCCTTGTCATATAATTGAGCTGAGTTGAAAAAAGGGCTATATGGTTTGGCAGACTGCGTTAGTGACCAGGCCAACCTACTCTACTTATGGTGCACTTAAAACCTGGTGCTGATGTTACATATCTTTAATGTTCAGCCAATTATATTTCTGCATGACAGACAATTCTATGCATGTATCTCTCTCTCTCTCTCTCTCTCTCTCTCTTCAGACAAATGCAGACATTTACTTCTCTCTCCTTTCTCCTTCATTTGCTTCTCTTTCCCTTTCTCTTTCATTTTCTTCCTTCCTTTCTTTCTTCCTTTCTTTCTTCACTTTGGGTTTTTTTCCTCTTCTCAGGGCGAGGCTGGAGAAGATGCCGTCCATCCCTGAGGAGCCGGAGGTCCTGGAGTCCGAGGTGGAGAGGAGGACCATGCCTGACTTCGTCACGCCCCTACGGGACGTGGAGGTGGTTGAGGGCAAGGAGGCAGTGCTGAAGTGTAAGGTGTCTGGCCTCCCCTACCCCACCATCTCCTGGTACCACAACGGCAAGAAGATCGACAGCACAGATGACAGGAAGATGACTCAGTGTAAGTGAACTGTGGAGAGTCTGTGACACAATCACTACAGATACAATTGGAAGTTTTTCCATTATGCCAGATGTTCTTCTTATACCTTGAAAAAATTCAAGGTGTTCTTTTTCACTCTCACCCAATAAATCTTTTTGAAAATTCTCCTCACTAAAAGTATTTCTCTCTTAAGAATTGTATTGATTTCTATTGATTTATCTCCCACCTTGCAGATTAAAGTCAGTTAGTCTTTCGTTTTTACCCACTGCTTATGTGAGTCAGTAACTCCAGCGAGTTGGCTGGAGACACAAACGCCTTTCTTCTCCTCATTGTATCACTCTTTTGACCTGTCTGACCTCTGTCTCATCCAGACAGGGATGTCCACAGTCTGGTCATTCGCTCCGTGTGTCACGGTCACAGTGGTGTTTATAAAAGTGTCATATCCAACAAGGTGGGGAAGGCTGCCTGCTATGCCCATCTCTATGTGGCAGGTAAGGAGATGGAAGTTCACAAAAACATTGCATGGCCTGGCCTAGATCCCAATATAGCACTCATAGAGCTATAGAAGGGCATACATTTATCTGTATGTGTAAGGGGATAGCATTTCACAAGAATATGATCTGGCCTGGCCTGAATCCTAATACTAATGTGGGGCATTAGGACTGTAATACAACTTTTAGGAGGGCAAATGCTCATCTGTGACAGGTAAGGGGATGGCTGTTCACAGGTATATCGCATGGCTTGGCCTGGGCACTAATGCTAACGTAGGGTATTAGGCATTATGGCTTGGCCTGGGCACTAATGCTAACGCTAATTGAGTGTATATGAGCACAGTTAAGGCCATAGACAGCGGGGATGGGAATTAAAATGAAGAGAAAATATTCTGTTCAGTAAGCTGGTTCAGCATAGATTACATTTGGAGATCAAAGTTAGACATGAGTACCCATGTGGTCCTGATAACTCCAGTGCCTTGGGGTCACTCCAGTCTCCAGGCACAGACAAGAATAGATTCAGACTCTGTCTCTGAGCAACAAGTAACCTTCACGGATGTTTCCTCAGATATCCTTCCAGATCCCCCAGATGGGCCTCCAGTGATAGAGGCCATCACCGGAAGGACCATCTCCCTGAGCTGGAGCAGGCCAAAGAACCTGGATCCATCTATCGGTAAACCACAAACTATGGGTTTTTGGGTCTTTTATAAATTAGTGAATACGGTTAGATCTGCTTAACAACATTCAACATGTTCTGTTTCAAAACATTTCACTTTACTGATTCAGTTCAAACTGATTATTTGTTTATTTTGCCTCAAGTCTATTTTTTTTAATTATCTAGCAGTAAGCCATAACATATCCTTCTGGGAGGATGACTCAGCATGTTTTTGGTTAATTCTCTACAGATCCTAATTCTCTGTTGTATGCGGTTCAACAACAAGC
>NC_045172.1:4517351-4692351 GCF_900700415.2 Clupea harengus | reverse complement strand
GAAAAGCGCAAAAATGACAAGCTATTTAATAAAGCAGGTCAGAAGTCAGAACTTTTTAATTTCTCTGCTTTGACACATACCTGCCATGTCCCTGAGGGGAGTGCACTGAGAGAGAACCACTGGGAAGTTTATGTATAATACAATATTCTTATTTGTGCTTCAATTGATAGACACATTGATCACACTAAAACAACATTATAAGAATTTACTAGCCAATCACTGCCAATAACATTTGTTAAGTGTTTGTTTTTTTATAGTGGTGACAGCTGTTGACCTTCTTTTGATAATTTACTGGAGATAATGTAAAACTATTAATTAATTATTACTGTGAATACTACACCTATAAAATACTAGAATAGCCAATACCTGCCAGCAACCTACTGTAGTTTCTTCAGGAAATGTTTCACAGTGCATGGCAAACATCCAGTTGGTTTATCCATAAAAAAGATAATTTGGTCTTAACTATGTAATATAATTTAATATATTGCATAGTAAGTTGTATACTTTGTTACATGGTGTCGATTGACTTTGATATTCATTTATATCTTACAAATCACATTGCAATATATCAGGGCTATGGATGTGACTTGATTATGGAATAAGGAAAAAACCTTCACCGATTACAGGACAACACTCTCCTGTCGGAGAGCAGCCACTTCACCTTCGTGTACGACGACAGGGAGTGCTCGCTGGTGGTGCTCAACCCTCGAGAAGAAGACTCAGGGGTCTACACCTGCACGGCCAAGAACCTAGCCGGGGCGGTGAGCTGCAAGGCTGAACTCACTGTGCACACAGGTAAGGGCACTCCTTGCCTTATGTCGGAAATCCAGTTACAAGTAGAGAGTCAATAACAGCATGTTTTTATGCTTAGTTGTCTTTTAAATAACTGCCTGTCAGTCTAAATTGACCAATATTTTATATAGAAGCCAATGATTTGGTAACATAATCTGTATTAATAAGAAATTAGTGATCCTTTTACTACTTCTTCGTCGTATTCTTACTTGTAATCTGTACGATTAAGAATGTACAGATGGAACATAACAAGCGTCAAATTTAATGTCATTCCAAATAATCCAGCCAAGAAAGTAGTTGAGGAACCAATGGAGGATGAAGAGACCATCCTGAGGAGAATGCGGAGGCTGACAGATTATTATGACATCCACAAAGAGATTGGGAGGTGAGGGCACTGATTGATTTGATGGCTTTCGATTAGGTCTTTTTACAAACTCTAAAAAATGTTTAATGAATCCTTTCCTTGATCAATAAACTCTTAAACAAAGTAACAGCTTTGAGCATACCTTTCCTACAAAGAAGGGTGAAATCTTGAATGGAAATACTAATCAGTTTTGATGTTTTTGAATTTGGGGTGTGGCTCTAGGGGGGCATTTTCCTATGTGAAGCGAGTAACACTGAAAGCCGCGAAAAGGGATTACGCGGCTAAATTCATCACAGCTCGAGCGAAGAGGAAAGCCTCTGCCCTTCGGGAAATGTCTCTGCTCTCTGAGCTGGACCACGACAGGATCCTGTACTTCCATGACGCCTTTGAAAAGAAAAATGTGATTGTAATCATCACTGAACTGTATCCTTATCGGCTGTTTACACATTTGCAAAGGCCCCACACGACCTCATAAATGTAATTTTTTTGGTCCATTGTATATTCTTCATACCATAAGATGTTTTCCATTAAACACTCAATTAATGCCTTTTTTATCCTCAATCCACTGTTATAAAGTATGAGGTGAGGTGACTTGCTCACTGCAGTAGTAATAGTTAAACTGTAATTAAACAGTCTTCAGTGATCATTAACGTCGACACAACAATCAGTGTTCTGTATATGGTTCTGTTTTCTCTTTAACTCCACAAAGATGCCATGATGAGTTGCTTGAGAGATTGACAAAGAAGACCACCATTATGGAATCAGAGGTTTGTGTTCTCTGATGCCATTCTTATTATCTTGTATATGCGTAGTGTCTTGGTAAAAACCTTAAAACATTTAAATACTGGCCACTGGAAACTGAAAACTGACCTCTTCTTTTTGCAGGTCCGTTCCACAATCAGGCAAATATTGGAAGGTATTGATTATCTTCACCATAATGACATCATTCATCTTGACATCAAGGTAAACTATTCGGTGGAAACATTTCGTTCATATCCATTATTGAACAATCAATACATTATTTAACAATCAATCCATTGTTCACTACTATTATGGATTAAGTCATTGATGTCAAGGCTAGGAAAGCTCAGGGTAATTGCTATATTAAACCTTTTCATGGATTTGCACTAAATTAGATCTCTCTGAGGATATCCACTGCATCAACAGCATATGAATGAAAATCAGAGCTGTCTAAGGCCATTTGGACTCAAAGTTGTCATTTTTCTCCTTCCTTGCAGCCAGAGAACATTCTCATGGCTGATCGTAACAGTGACCAGATTCGAATCTGTGATTTTGGCAACGCTCTGAAGTTCACTCCCAACGAGTCACAGTACTGCAAGTATGGCACTCCAGAATTTGTTGCTCCAGAGATTGTGAGCCAAACGCCCATCTCCAAGGCAACAGATATCTGGTAAGACATTTAATCCATCAGACACAGCCCTGGACTACATTAGTCACATCTTTTAAATTCAATTTCATTTATTTTTTAATTCTAATCCAATCCATCTCTCTTTGCAGGCCTATTGGAGTTTTAACCTATTTATGGTATGTTAATTATGGTTGTGCCGCAGGTTCATGTGCCCATTTACGAAATCAATATCGAATTTCCTGACAAACAAAAAATTAAATTAGTGTTTGCAAACAATACCAATTTGTCTCGCTAATCATAAGTCAATCAAAGCCAACGCAAATGTCGATACAGGGATTTACTGAGAGTGTTTCGTAATCTTACAGCCTCACAGGAGTCTCTCCATTTGCTGCGGAGAACGACCGTGAAACATTGCTCAACATCAGGACCTACAACGTGGCTTTTGAAGAGAGCATGTTTGCTGAATTGTGCAAAGAAGCCAAAGGATTTGTCATCAAGCTGCTGGTTTTAGACAGACTGTGAGTCTGTTAATTCATTAATCAAATTCATTTACTTAATTATGGCTTGACTAATTCATCAATTCAAATAAACATTTTTGTATACTTTTATTTTGTTTTCATAGGAGGCCAGACACAACTGAATGTCTCCGGCATCCCTGGTTTAAGGTAGATATGCTGAAATATGTTCATTGAAATAAATAGTTAATTGAATCAATAGTTCATTGAAATAAATATGTTTTGCAAGCTGAATTAGATTTTTCTATTCTTTTAAGACCTTGACTAAGGGGAAGAGCATCAGCACAGCAATACATAAACAGGTCCTGGCAAGACGAAAGTGGCAGGTGAGATACTGGATCCTAGTTAAGTCACATTCATTTCCATACACTGGAGATTCATTTATACCCTTCTACTCCTAGTTGTGCTAAAGCATTTTTGTCTTCCTTTATTAGAGATCACTCATCAGCTACAAATCCAAAATGGTGATGAGAGCCATCCCTGAGCTACTGGATGACTCCTTGAAGCACACATCCATTGCTATGTCCAAACATCTCAAAGACAGTTCACGACCGGCGTCATCCTCCTCAGACTCGAATGAGGACATTGATGAGCTTCCCTTCATCCCCATGCCCCTAAATATGGTGTTCTCAGGCTCCAGGATGTCCCTCACTGAGATCACAGGGGATGATGATGCTTCGGGTGCCTTACCTGCCAAAGGAAACCATCACAGAGAGGAACCAATGGAGTGTGAGCCATCAGCGACTAGAAAAGATGAGCAATCTGAAGAAGTGGGTGAGGAAGGGGAGAAGCCCAGGAAGACTCTTCAGACAGGCTCAAGTGTGGAGGCTGAGGACATACTGGTGAAGTCCAGGAGGGCGACGATGCGTAGAGGAAGCTCGGCAGACAGTGCCCTGCTTCTCCAAATCTCACCAGAAGAGGGCGCTTCAGAGGAGGAGGCTGTAGAAGGCAGCAAGTGCCTAAAGAAGGCTGTGTCAATGGAGCTTCCTAGGAGGAGTCCAAGTCCAGGCCCAGGCAAACTGAGCCAGGAGGACTATGCTCTGAAGCTGGAGCTGATGAGGCAAAGGCTTCTTAAGGGTGGATCCGTGGACAAGAAAATGAGTGGGTTGCGAGGCCCTCTGCTGGAGACATTAGGGGTGGATGACGAAAGACGGACCTCGTCCCTTGACCGCAACTTGCGCAGAGCAAGAAAGGCTGCTGGTGGACTGACAAGGGCATCCTCGACGGAGAGTCCTGGGGAGGGCTCCCCAAAGACCAAGGTGTTTCGAAAGAGCGCCTCGTTCAGCCAAGGTGACCCTGAATCCACTCCACTGCACAGACGCTCGGGGGCTCCACTGGAGATCCCCAATACCCAGACAGGCCGGATGGGAGAGCAAAAGCTACAAGAAGCCATATCTATGTCTGCTCTTACTGAGGAGACAAGACTTGAGTCAAGGCCTGAGTCTCCCATAGAAATCCATTCTGTGCCACCCACTCCTGACCCAGAACAGCAGGAATGGAAACAGGAAGAAAGTTGCATTCTGGACAAGGAAGAGCTGGATGAGGAACAGCAAGATGAGACAACAATTTCTGAGTTATCTTCGCAAAGTCATGAAGAGGATAGTGTATCCCTGTCTTCCCACTCAGCTGTGAAGGATGCTGTCTCTGTGGTTTCTCCTGTGATTCAAGTTGAAAGCATCGATAGAAGAGACAGTGTCGTGGAGGAGGCTTCCAGCTCAAGCAGAGGTGTGGTGAAGTCAGAGATCGATTCACCTGCATCGACTCCTACTAAGAAGAAAACATCTGCCTATGCCAATGTGATGCAAACCATCACTGGTCTACAACCTAACGGAAAACAGCAAATAGCCACCCCTCCACACACCCACTCTCGCACTCGCTCCAACCCTGAAACTATCCTCCAGACAGAACATCCCGCTGTTTTTGCTAAAGTGGCTACGCCACTTGCACCCATTCTCCGAACTGACATCAAGGACATTGACTCAGAGGAGGTTTTCGAGGCGAGGTTCAAGAAGCGTGAGTCCTCCCTGACTCGGGGCCTGAAGCGCTTGACTAGAACTAAATCGGAAGAGAAATCTCCAGTCATGCCTCGCAAGATGGGAGAGGAGATCTATAGACCTGGGGCGACTGGGGCTCCTCTGGAGATGGTGTCCAGAGGACTCCAGGAGAAATCAAAGTCTGTCCAGGACCTCAGGGAGGTAGACAAGGACTTCGGATTGGTCGGCAGGTTCTCCATGCGTGCAAAGAAGTCAGCTCTTGTCACCAAGAAGGAGGAGAAGTCAAAAGATGAGTCAAAGGACGAGACTACCAAACGCAGGGTGTCTTGGGCTATAGGTGGTCGCAGCAAGTCGTTGGACAAAAAGGGGACAGAGACCATGAAGACAGACCAGGAAGTGGAAGCAAAGAGGGAAGTCTCAGAGAGGGATCTGCAGAAAGTTCCGGAGTCACCTGTTTTGGCCATGAGACGAAGGTTTGAGTCAAAGGTGGCAGACATCTCAGAGAAAATGCGCAGTCGATCAGAGGAGAGGAAAGAAATAAAAGGGCCAAAGGATGTTGAAAAATCTGAGACTCCTTCAGAAGAAGCAAAACTAGATAAGATCGGTGAGTCACCAGTCCTGGCCATGCGCAAGAAGTTTGAAGCCAAGGTCGCTGGCATCTCCATGAGAATGCGTAGCCAGTCTGAAGACAGGGAAGTAGAGATTGAGCAGAAGCCAGAGGGCAAGAAAACGCCTATTCTGTCCCGCCTGCGGCATTCCCAGTCTGAGGGCACAAGTCTTAAGAAGTTGGACATCCCAGAAAACCAGCTAGCGGAACAAACTGGCAAATTAGGTGGAAGTGACTCAGTGGAATCCACCAACAGCACGCAGTCTGCACAGAAATCTTCTCTGAGTAAGCAATGTTATTTTTACACAACCTTAAATGCTCTTGTACAGAGATGATACATATTATGATTGAAGTTATGTAAGTGCATACATATTAAAAATATATTAAAGAAGCAGTTTGCTCTGCTGTGATTTGCTCTGCTGCCCACAATGATTCGATGTTTTGCAACACTGACAACACAAATGTAAAACAGCCTTTTGGCTAATTCTGGCGCATTTACTTCTATGCTTATTAAGGAGCATTGTTCCTGTTAAATAAACCTGAAATAAATAGATAAATAAACCACCACTCAATGTAACATAATTATACATCCTACTCTGTTTGTTACAGCACCAGAAAGTGACCGCCGCTCTAGATGGGATCGATGGGGGTTGTCTAGAGGCAAGAGAGGCAAGAGCCCCTCCCAGCTCAGCACTGCATCATCTGTCTCCAAGGAAGAGGAAGTTAAAAGCCAGGAGTACACCCGGTCTTCCTCAGGTTTGTGAGGACTGCTTAGTCTTGGCTTACCATTGGTTGTACTTGAAGGCAAAGTCAGGCTCACTCACTCTGTCATGCAGAGTCAAGTAGCACAAGCAGGTGGAGAAAAGTATTAAATAAAATCTCTCCTCAACAGGGATCCAATGAAAATGATTTAACTAGAGTCCAGTATCTCATCTGCCGCTTTCTTCTTGCCAATGGAAAAAAACGAATTGTTTACATGTTAACAGTTAAGGATATCCTGTTTCCATATCATCAAGGATTTATGAGATTCTGTTATTGTATTTTTAATTACGATATTTGCTTTCATTTCCAGACTTCCCTCCAGTTTTCCACATTAAGTTGAAGGATCACATCCTTCTGGAAGGAGACCCAGTCACCCTAAGCTGTCTTCCTGCAGGGAACCCCTTGCCAAAGGTCATCTGGATGAAGGGTAGGGTAGAAACCTGTCTAACCATTCTATAGCCCTTTTTTCTGAGTGTAACTTGGAGGGTAAAATGTATTCCACTAAGGATTACAGAATATATGTCCTAAAATTAAATTTGTAACATATTCCGGTAAATTATCCAAGGTGAGTAATTTATTCAAAAAATGTAGGATTATGTCAGCACCTTGGGAATGGGTCTTACGTTTTATTATGAGAAAGGGGGGTTATATGTCTTTTTGTAGAACACTGTGTCAAGAAATCTGAACCCATGACTGACCTAAAATGTGCTGGCTCGATATATTGGTTTACAACATGATAAACTAATTTCACATTTCTAACACAAACTTGGGAGGTTTTTATTTTGGCTAATATAACCTGATAGAGAAAAGATGCACTTGAGAGATGTACCTGAACTTTAACAGGTTTTGCACAATATAGGCTGATGTCTAACCTAATAAATCAGACTTAATTTAAAAACATGGTTTGGAGACTATTTATGTCATATATGTCTGCTTTCTTGCAGTTAATGAGGAAGACATGGACTCTGAATAGCATGTTTTCAGAGTCTATTCATGCCCTTTGTGTTGTGAGATATGACTTTTTTGCTTCTCTTTTTTCGGTAAAATTGTTCCTTTCAATCGTTTTTTAGCCAATTCATCTATTTTATTTTCCAATTTGTCTTTCAGATGTGCATGTTTTGATCTTAATGATAGCGCAATTTCAATGTTTTCATTGTTTCGTGACTCAGCATATTTTGGCAAAAGGCACACACTGGCTTTGGAAAGAGGCTATTCGTATTTACGAGTAAACGGGCAAAGTTTTTTACCTCTGGTTCTTCGTTTAAATTTGTTTCCTCAGCTGCTGGCTTCAGTCAATGCAGTACTCAGAATGAACCTGTATAATGGTCAGGATTTTATGAAAATATGTTTACACAGACTTGCACTAACCTTTTCTCAGATAAAAACACATTGGAGATTGACAGCAGGATGAACCTGATGTCCAGTCCGGATGGAAGACAGCTCCTGATGATCTTGAACACTACAAAGAAGGATGCTGGCCTGTACGAATGTGTGGCCACCAACCCCCTGGCTTCAGTCACCAGCTCCTGCACCATATCTCTGGCTTGTGAGTCCCTACTCTGGGGTCAAGGTTTAGGGTTATTCAGCACATTAAGATGTCCTAATGTTTCATTTAAAATCAAATCTCATGTGGAATAAAATAATACAATCAGGTTCGAGATTAGATTGAAGTGTAATTGAATTTTAAGGATATAACATTTGCAGAGGCACAGCGAGAGCCGAATCTCTTTCCATTAGACGTGGACAAGAAGCCACTTAAAGGGTGTTCTTTTGCTTGATTCGATTCATTTATTGTATTCCAGCAGTGGAATTGGGGGATCTGTTCTTTTTAGTTTGCCTTCTTCACATTTCACGTAATATTTCAATGAAAAAATAATGCAAGAAGCAAACTGTAAATGATTTATAAACTTGCTCATTCAAACTTCGGGGCTTACTTTAGTGTCATGTCAGATTTGTTTGAGCAGCTGTTACTTTGGTTCGGTTCCTTTAAAGGTTCTTGGTAAAGTGCCCCCATTCTTTCTGCCTTGCCTCCAGGTGTACCTAAGCGACCTGGAACCCCAGAGGTTCCTCAGACCTACAACAACACTGCCCTGGTGCTGTGGAAACCGGCAGACACCAAAGCTCCGTGCACATACTCACTGGAGAGGAGAACCGAGGGTGAGCTTGCTTCATAAACCCTGGGCCCTAGTTTCATTGATGTCTAACTGGCAACTGGCAACTGGCAACTGGCAACTGGCAACGAGCGAAGTCCACCGCACATGAACTAAAGCTTATTTAATAACTTGCCAGAATAATTTTGCTAATGTAATACTATAAGCAAGATCCTAAGCTTAAACATGGGTGGGTCAGCGCAGGGCTCCGGCACACTAAAGTATAGCTTTAGTTCATGCGTGACGGACTTGGCACGTTGCTTGTTTCTGTGTCTGTTTCCTGTCAATGAAATTAGGGCCCCTGAGTTCTACACCACCCCCTCTCTGCTCTTTAAAGTCCCCAAAACATAAAAGTCATTTGAAATGTCAGACATTTATTACCGTCAAAGCTTTATGAGATACAGATGTTTCCTTTTAGTTTTATTGTCCTTTAGGAGGCTTAGGAGGACACAATTTTCTCCTCATGAAAAGAAAAAAAAGAAACCACATTTTTAAGTAGCAGACTGAAACACTGCACAATCATTGCCTCAATAACTCACCTCAGGATGTGTTTTCCATTCTACAGGTGAAACTAACTGGCTGATTGTGTCCACGGGTTTGGTGGATTGTTACCACAATGTGACAGATCTGCCCAATGGCAGCACCTTAAGGTTTAGAGTGGCTTGTGTCAACAAGGCTGGCCAGGGGCCTTACAGTAACATCTCTGAGAGAGTGTGCCTGGGCACCACAGGTACTGAACATACTGTGACTAGAGTTAAAAATGTCTTTTAAAGTCTCAGAATATGCTCTTTCACAATAAGAATGTAAATACTGTATATAACTGTGCACATGAACTATTTGATACATTACATTTCATACTCCTTCTTGCATTTACATTTGTAATTTTCACTCTTTGACTGATGATTATATGTGATTCACATATATCTCCATCTGTGACAGGGAGTGCATTCACTGTGCCAGTGAAAGAAACGACCATCTCTCCGTCTCCTGCTTCAGATGTCCCCGTTCCACCATCAGGTGCTGCCATGGCAACTCGCTCCGTCGTCCAACGCAGTAAATCAGTACCCACTGTGTCCCCCTCTTCACTACCACCGACTCTCTTAGCGCCTTTCCCAGCCGCTCAGATCTCTGTCCAGCTCCCATCACAAGCAGCCACAGCAAGCCCCACTTCAGCCCTCACCTCTCCTGCCTCCACCGCCACTAAAAGCCTGCATGTCTGGCCTCCTCGCAGGGCTGAAGCCCAATCACCGCCTAACATCCCTCTCGGCCAGAGACAGGCAGCCCAATTAGCCAGTAATGTGACAGACTCAGCACTGGTCACGCCCACCCCCGCTTATTCGCCACCAATAGTCAAGCCCATAGCACCTTTGATCCCGCCCAAACCGCAGAGTCCTGTGAATGTGGTGCCGCCAATCACTCAAACCCCACCTGTGACCCAGCCTGTGCCCACCACCACAACCACAACTTCTTATTTTGCCTCTGCCACCTCGTCTCCACCCGGCAGACCAATCTCCCCTGTGCCCTCGAACGTGCCAGCCACCACCGCTCGCGTGGCACCCACTCATCTCTCTCCTCCTGTAGTGTTGGTGAGCAGCATGAGTCCCATCGGGGAGGGGGCAGGTACTCCTTCCCCTGTTACCCCCACAGGACACGTGAACCCCTCTACAAAGGCTAATGAGACCGGTCTGAAGCAGGGGGTGCCTCAGAAACCATACACCTTCATGGATGAAAAGATAAGGTATAGAGCTGCGTACCATTTCCATCCTTATCTCGTAGTGTAATCATATTAAAGATATAACATTGGTGCGTGTTGGTACAACCAGTAGCTAATAGCACTTTAGGTCATAGGTTAGATTCTCACACAAGTCATGAAGGTGTCAGCTAAGTGAATAAATTACCGTTATTTACCTCAGTGTTTACGCTAATCTGTAATAAGGGCACATGGTGAGGTATAGGTGTATATGCCACTTCTTAGGCAGAAAAGTCCAGACCATCCACCTTTTACTGAGACATGTATTCGGATCACACATATAATCATGTCTCATTGTTCTTGTTTTCACAGAGGACGGTGTGGGGTGATCCGCGAGTGCCGTGAGAATACCACCGGTAAAATGTTCATGGCGAAGATCGTGTCGTACGAGCAGGACACCAAGCAGCTGGTGGTGCAGGAGTACCAGACCCTCAAGTCGCTCCACAATGACAGGATCATGGCTTTACATGAGGCCTATGTCACACCACGCTACCTGGTGCTCATCACGGAGAACTGCACAGGCAAAGAAATCCTCTACAGTCTCGCTGACAGGTTGGTGCGTGAGTGTCTATACGTGTGTATATGTGTGTGTGTGTGTGTGTGTGTGTGTGTGTGTGTGTGTGTGTGTGTGTGTGTGTGTGTGTGTGTGTCTGCTTACGTGTGTGTGTGTGTGTGTGTGTGTGTGTGTTTGTGGGTGCGTGTGTATACGTTTTTACAACAAGCACTGAATACTGTATTCATTCTTTTCCGCGTCCTGCTCTAGGTTCCGGTATTCTGAGGATGATGTTGTGCAGTATCTGGTAGGGATCCTGCAAGGTTTGGAGTATCTGCACAGCCGACGAATCCTCCATCTCGACATCAAACCAGACAACATCATGGTCACCAATCTGAATGTCATTAAGATCATAGACTTGGGCAGTGCTCAGAGTTTCAACCCCCTCACACTCAGAAGCTATAGCAGAGATCTGGGAACCTTAGAGTACTCTGGTATGATTTGTGTTAAAGACATAAATAATGTTAAATGCTTGAAGTTAGTGGTGTGTTTAGGCTAACTACTGCACTTCACGTCCCATTAAATATCCCTTAAATAACATGACTCCCTGTATATGAATAAAACACTAACCTCACTAGACACTAGAACATAATTTAGGACCGCTAAAACTGACACTAAAGTTAATGCTTTGTTCATGAAAATAACTACATGCACTTAAAGGTCCTTTATCCTTGATGTACTGTTGAAAATGCTGCTGAAATGTTCACAGAGGAGACACTAAAATTGTAGCCTTTTGCTAACCACCAACACCAGCAGCCATGACTCACTTCAGGCACTTTTGAGGGGGAATGTGTCATGAGTGGTTTTCATGTGGTTTTCCTCTGTAGCTCCTGAGCTGTTGAAAGGTGATGTGGTGGGTCCCCCCGCAGACATGTGGGGTGTGGGAGTACTCATCTACATCATGTGAGTCCTCACTTAGAAATGAGTCAGTAAGGACCTGTTCTGAGTAAGCAGAAACACACAGTTATACAAGACTATATAAAATGAGCACTTTATGGGGGTCTCTTTCATGTCAGATCCTCCAGCTTAGAGAATGAGGGAGAGGATGTCTTTATGGGGTTTTTATGGGGTATGCTAGTCAAGTAATCACAGAGTATTTATGGTTATTTTGTTGCCAGACTTGCTAACATAATCTTTTTTTATTCTTAATTGGGTAATGTAGATTTGGAATTACATTGTATGAAGGTAATGTTTGTACCAGGGAGTTCTGTCTGACAATTTTTTTCTTCAGGCTGAGTGGAAGACTACCGTTCCAGGAGAAGGACCCAAAGCAGACTGAGACCAAAATACTGGCAGCCAAGTTTGACGCTTCTAAGCTGTACCCAAATGTGTCCCAAAGTGCCTCCGCCTTCCTGAAGAAGGTCCTCAATGGCTATCCCTGGTGAGGGACTATGGCAGATGTAGCAGAGTAGTCTGTGTCTAATAAGACTGAGAAGATGATACTCTTCCTTATAAAACAATCAGCCATACTGATATAGATACATATATGTACTGATACATTTATTTATCCTTATTTACTCTGTCCTGAATAATTGAATAATGAAAAAAGTTCAATATATGTATTCATGTTACTATATGTTGTTTGAAGATGTGCTTGCAGCTTAGGCTTCGGTCTAGGGCTACATTTAGGAATATATAATACAAACGTGAAAATTATGTAATATTATTTATATACACTTAATTTTTTGGCATTAAACTGGTAAGTAATTACTATCGGTATATCACATATTAATGTTATTGTTGTATTTTGTATGTCTCTTACATAGGATGGCGGTTACGTTTCAGTGTAGGTTTAAATCACGCTGACAGCATGATTAAAAGACAGCAGACTGTGTGACCCTCCTGCGTATGTCTATCCCTCAGGTCGCGGCCCAGCACTAAGGACTGCTTCTCCCACACCTGGCTGCAGGACTCCTACCTGATGAAGCTGCGCCGGCAGACCCTCACCTTCACCACGGCACGCCTCAAGGAGTTCCTGGGGGAGCACCAGAGACGCCGCGGCGACGCCGCCACCAAGCACAAGGTCCTCCTGCGGGCATACCAGAGCGGGCCGCAGACCCCCACCTCCCCGACCACCGCTGGCCCCTCCACCACACCCGCCACCCACTGACCACAGCTCTCATCTGGGGTTAGAGAGTGGCCCTCTACCCTCCGCCCCTTCCTCCTGGGTCTTACAGAGCACAGCGGGGTCGGAGCTCAAGCAGACTAGGCTGGGCTGAGCTGAGCTGCAGGGACTCCTTCATGTGAGACCAGTGTCAGCTCCTCCAGCTTAGAGGGAGGGAGAGGATGGAGACGACTCACTTCTGACTAAGATAAAACCAAGATGGATTTGAGCAATGAGTAATGGATCGCTTGTATCGGACCATCTAATTAGCTAAGTGGTCATACTTAAAGAGGAGTTGGTGGTTTTATGGCTTCTTTTTAGTCGTTGTGAATCTTCGTTTTTTTTTTTTTTTTTTTTTTTTTAGAAGATGAAGTAGAGGTTTGATCGGGGCTAGGCAGTTCATTTATTTCCCTGGCTGATTCGCTTTTAAAAAGCAATCCAGGCAGAATTTAATTCATGTATTTAAATAAAGTTACAGTTCAATAAGGATGTTGGTTCATAAGTCATGTCGAAAATTTTGACTATGTAAGCAATATGTCACCAGTTAAGAGCAAAGACACTACTTCAAAGACACTTTTGAACAGATCTTTCAGATTGATCAAATTATTAATTGGTGACCCACCTAGTACTCAATTTGACTCTATACTGTACTTGACTTTACGCTGCTAAATGTTGTAATATTTTCAGTTGCAGAAACCCTCAGTATGACAGTGTGACATGTTTACTTCCCTAATTCTTTGCACCTTTTGGTGAATGTGAAACGTACCTTTAATATAACTAACGTGTGCTACTGAGCTCATGGTGGATGTAGTGAACAGTTAGCTGGATGTTGCGGCAACACTTGGTGACATTTGTGATGGCCGTGTTTAAATATTCATATATTTGACCGTTTTTACATGCTTTGGAGTGTTTTTTGATAAAGACATGTTTCTATGGATACAAGATAAATGGATACATGAGAACCAGTGGAATTCTCTTGTATACAATTTTCCTGACTGTTGCTCAACTAACAGATTTGGTATTGATTCCTCAAAATGTCATCAAGTACCAAAATCAGGCACTGACTAGACTAGAGTAACATTTCTCCAGTAAAGGAAATGATAAACTTTTTTGCCAAAACATGATTTTGCAAGCACACTTAACATCAGACAGCAACACAAAGAGATGGCACTGGGACCCTCATAGGGGTTACACTACACATACAGTCATGGTTGCTGCAAAATATAGAAATCTAGTTTCCGTATAAAAAAGTAGTGCCATATTACAATTGAGTAATGTCGGTTGGTAGGATGCTTTTTGTTGCACATGTGTTGGTGTCTTTCATGGAAAATCATTATTTTGTCAAGTGATTCGCCTACAGTGGTGTATTCTTAACTAAAGAAAGATGGTAATACTACATATTAAATGCACTAATTAATATGAAGAAAAGTGATGCATTGAATAATGTAAATTAAGGGATTCTAGACATCAAACGCGATAACATAAGCCCAAGGCAGTAACTTCAGTACTTTACAGTACTCCGGGTTGTTCAAAATGGAGGTTCAGTATTTCTTCTTGATACGTTACATTAAGTAATGCTACAGTGTGAGAATAAGGATTGCCTGAAACGTTATGTTGTTGCTATGGGGAAGAGTGCACCTGTTAAGTGAGTATCCAGATCTTGTGTAAAAAGTGGTCCCAGTGTTTCAAAAGCAGTCAACATCAGTTCACCTGTAGGTGTGTTCGTGTGCAAATTACATTGTGTTAATGCACAGACCTCAGTTGTGATTCTGAAGGAACTGGTCAGTCTATTTTGGTCAACAGAGTGTGTTGTAGAAATTGTCATTTTGAAGCGAATGTGCAACGCTCTACTTTATGTATGTTTTTGTGCATATCTATCACATAAAAGCTTTTCGCTTTGATTCTCTTTGGCAAAAAAAGCTGTTGTTTTGCAAAGAAATTTCTTCTAATGTCTCACACAATGTATTATAAAGACACAAAGATAATGTAGATGATTTTGAAACCCATCTGGATGTATTTTGTTTTTAAGTTCAGTCAAATAAAACATTTGCATAAAATTGTAATAATTTACTTTGGGCTTTGAGTTTACTGAGAAATGCAAAGCAGAATTTGAATTTGGACCATTGCCTGGACATTCTTCACCAATAAGGGCGTGTTCACACTTGACTTCTTTTGTGTATATTTTGCTGTATCTATTGTGACTCAAGTCATATAACTCCGTGTAGTGTGAAAACAGCAATCACAAGTTGTTCTACTGGTACCTTCTCCATCTTGGATTATTTTGGGGGCACCGGTAACTAAGGTAGTAGGTTACTAGGGAAGGTACACGCGTACCTACTCTCCTCGTCCTGATTGGTCATCTGTCTGAAAGGTGCTTGATGTCACCCAGCGCTTTTCTGAAAAGTTGCGAAAATTGGCGTCGGGCGCTGCGCTTTTTAAAACGTTTTTTTCCCATAGGGTTGCATGTAAAAAAGGCGCTGGCAGTTGAAAAGAAGAAGTCAAGTGTGAACACGGCCTAAAAGTGTATCTCATTTGGTCCAGTGACCGACTTTTCAGCGAAAGGTAACCAATAGCCACCTACTGTTTTAATCTATCCAGTGCCTATTGTTCTTATAATCCAATGACTCACATGTGACAAAAGATTGGGAAGAGATAGTTTGAAGCCATTATTTCTTGTTGTATTTTAATATAATCATAACATCATAATGGCAACAGAATTGACTCTTCACGCATGTTGTACATTTCAGAAAGAGGATGCACAATCATCATTCTAGAAGACACTATTCCAGAACATCCAATGGAACCTTTTCCTTTTCCTTTTCCAGTAGAAAACCCTACCCAGGAAATTTACCTTCTGTTAACCACGAAATCCCTCTCTGAAATGGCACCAAGTGCATTTTATATGTGCCTTCGCTATTATAAAAAGTGCTCAATATAAAAGATACATCGTGAAAAATGCACTTAAACAGTTTTTCTGTTAAATAATTTATAACACACCCTCTCATTACATGAATTACTCAGTAATTAAAATCCTTAACCCCATAAATGGCCTCCACCTCAACATTACTCATGCCAACCACTTACTCAAACACCTACAAATCAGACACTCAGTCACTGAATCCCCATCAGTCAACATTACCTGGGTTTCCATCCAACTTTTAATGGGAATTCTGATCACACAATCGGAAATCCTGAGTGGAAATGTTTAAAATTCCCATAAATCTTCTAAATCGAATAAGAAATACATTTTCTACAGAAGGATGGATTAACTCCCCATTTGCATAGGGTATGAAGCAAATAAGGCAGATGGGTTTATTGGCATTAAATTGAATTTGCTAAGACTGTATGACGTGTTTCCATTAAAGTTTTGAACCCACAGCTGTTCACAACTCCTCCCTTGATTAGAGCATTGTCCATTTTTCAATTTCCAATTGTAATTCGCACAGACTTGCATTTCTTTCAGCCGAATTTTCATAAATGTACTTAAAATATGCGAAGGCGTTGGATGGAGACCCATCTTATAGCTCTATACCTTTCTCCCTCCAATTCAGTCTTTCATCCACTCAGTAGATCTCTCTTTTCTCATCAAGTCCACTCTCAACCAGACAACTCAGCAGAGATGTCAGCTAACTCGCTACACAGACATATACATCAACTTTCTATCCAGGTAGCTCTGCTTTTAACATTCTCAATTTCCATGTTCATTCTTAGATCTTATAAATCTTATAACAATGGGGCAGCTTTGATATAACCCTTTACCTCTCCACAATTTCACCTCAAGATAGTCCTTCCCAAATCACATTACAAATGATCCTTTAATACTGCCTAATGCCACTGCACATTTCTTGACTTCACTATCAGTGTTAGAGGCCAGTAACCTTTAAACTCTAACAGTGACCTTTAAACTCCAACACGAGATGGTTAGATTATTTAGGTGTTCATTCCAGTTTTACACTCTATTCTCTATGGTTATTACCAAGGCTGATACCCAGTGCTAATGAGCACACCAAGGTAACCTGAATACCGGAAAGAACTGCACCCCTCTAACCCTGGACTGTCCAACATGTGGTGTGTGTGTCCTGCCACTAGTTGACTGTGAGCTGTGCGCAGGACTTGGCTTTTCCGACAGTGAAGCGCACCTCCCCACTCATGTCCTCGGAGGTCTTCTTAAAGGTGAGCTTATGGACAGCGCCCTGGGTCTCCAGTCGGACCTCGGAGCTGTTCTGGAGAGTCTCCCCATCCAGTGTCCACACTGGGGTCTTCAGCAGGGGCATTGAGAGCTCACACTCAAAACAAGCCTGATCTGGAGCAGTCACCTCCACGTCCTCCAGTTCCCTGACCAGCAGGATAGATTGACCTGAGTGTGTGTGAGAGAGAGTGAGAATGTGTGTATGCATGTATATGTGTATGTATGTATGTATGTATGTATGTATGTATGTATGTATGTATGTATGTATGTATGTATGTATGTATGTATGTATGTACGCATGTGTGTGCATGTGTGTGTGTGTGTGTGTGTGTGCATGAACATGTGTTTTTACATATGTGTGTGTGTGTGTGTATGTGTGTTTGTGTATGTGTATGTGTTTGAAAGTGAGAAAGGATAAGAGAGTGTGAGGAAGAGTGAAAGAACATTGGGATGGAAGCAGAAAGAGTGAGAAAGACATCAGACTACAGAGGAAGACTCCAAATACTATAACAGAGAGCCAGAGTACAACCATGAGGACCTAACTAACAATAATCACTGATGTCATTGTCTCACCTTCCACCAGCAGCTTAGCAGTTGAAGTGTGCTCCCCGACCTCCACACTGTATGTTCCCTCGTCCTCTAGCGCCACCTGGTGGATGACTAGCCTACGGCAGCAGCCGTCGCTGGTGATCTCCATGCGGTCTGAAGTCTCCAGCTCAGTCTGGCCGCAATACCACGTGGCAACACAGCGCGGTGTGGACACGGTGCACTCCAGGATGACGCGGTGCTTCTGCAGGGCCGTCCGATCACGCAGTGGCTTCACTATGGAGGCAGGGCGGTCTATGGGGAGCAGATCATGGGAGATACACAGAATATTACAGCGCTTTCACACTACTGACAGGAAATAGACTGGCTGGAAGAACAGACATTGAATAACAATGACAGCAGCTATACTGGCTAGTATAATCAAATAATTTCAAAGCTGTAGAAAAAAGTGCTGTAATAACATCGCTTTCTTGAAGACATATACATGGATAACAGCATATGAAGTGAAACCTCTACTTCTTCTATTCTAACTTTGGTAAACACTTTAAGGAGAGGGTCGACAGAAAAACACATTACTATTTCAAATAATAAAAACAGTTACCCTCCACTTCCAGACAGGCGATGGATTCCAGCTGCCTTGCAACAAATTTGATCTCTCCGGTGTCCTCAGCTGTCACGTTGCAAATCAGGAGGAAGTGTTTCGTTCCTACAAATTACCCAGAACACATTTCTTGTCAAATACACAGACTGACATTTCATCAGTGTTCATGTCTATAAATAGCATGTTTTCATAGATACCCCGATGAGCAGTATTCAGGCCAGAATATTTGTCTAGCTTAACGGACCAGGTAAACACATGTGTGTTGAGGTGTACCCTGCTGGTTGAAGGTAAGTGAGGGCTGGTATAAGCTTTGCTTTAATTTTATTTATGTGTAAATTGCTGCAAGAGGTCAACATGACCCAACAATGCACCGAATCGAAAGAAGGCTTAGATCAAAGTACAAATGTAAAATTAACTAATGTGAAATAGTTATATTTTCCACCCAATTACTTGTTACTCAAGTTGATTATAGTGTTAGATACTAAATCACTGTCTTACAGGCTAGTATAGGTGAGATCTGAATACTAATGGTTGGTTGTCAGTATATCAAAATCAGCTGTGAGGGCCACTGACCTTCCCGTCGGATTTTGATGGTGCTGGTGGGCTTTAGTTTGTGCTCGTCTTTGTACCAGTCTCCAGGGACGTCCTCCAGGGACAACTCACACATGAACACGGCATTCTGGTCCTCCTGGATGTGCAGGTCCTCTATACCCTGGATGATCTCCAACGCATGCTCTACAAGATCAGGATTAATTATTCATTGATATAAAACCATTAGTTGATGACCATGATCGCATCTAGTATTTCCATGGCAACCATTGGAACAAGGATAAACTCATTGTGATTTCTGGTCCCTTTAGCCATTTTCTTAATCATTTTTAATATTTATGGTAAAATACTTGAATAAAAATATCACATGACATCTGACATCAAGTGAAGGGACTAATGAAGTATTTTATTATTAGCTGCAACACCCTATTCAAACCACAAGGGGGCACACAAATACCCAAGTTCTTCAACTGCCTGAGGAGGATATGGAAATTCAGTCTAACCAGAGAAGGTGGGATTTGTCAAAGTATTTGTTTTATGGATTGAATGGTAATTTGTTTCATATAATATAATTTAGGCTACATGATCTTGCAAGTTTCAGGATGAATGCAATATGCCAAATATAAAATTTTGTGAGCAACTGCTGTCAAAGTAACCAAAACATATTTCCTCGTAAGTAGTAGCATCTCCTCGTCCAGGGGTTGGATGTATAGGGTGTTATTCAGTACCATAAATGTTGGGTTGGATAAAGAGGGTGTTATTCAGTGCCATACATGTTGGGTTGGATAAAGAGGGTGTTGTTCAGTACCAAAAATGTTGAGATTACAGAAGGTGCTGAGCTCCCCGATTTCACACTTGTAGCTGCCCGAGTCGCCAATGCTGGACTCCAGGATCTGCAGGAAGCGTTTCCTCCCCATGGAGTAGATTCTGTGGTTCTTATCTACCTTCAGCTCCATGTCGTTCTAAGGTGTTCATTTGCACAAAGATTAGATAAGAGTTTAGAGAACTTTTAGAATTTTAGGAAGTTGGAAAATGAGACAGCAGCGAGTGAATGCTGTTTTATTTGGTTTACATGGTTGCATATGTTCCTATATGCTGAAATAAACAGCTTATCTGAGTCTTACCCTGAACCATTTCGCGTCAACGTTTGGTCTGGACAGCTCACACTCCAACGTCACAGGTGATCCCTCCTCAAAGCTGAGATCCGTGAGCTTCCTCAGGATGGTCACCGGGGGTTCTAAATCATCGGGAAGAGGAGAGAACACTCAATCAAACTCAATTTGTGCGATTCATTAAGAGTATATGCTGACACAAACTACCTCAGTGATACCAAACTCAATTTGTGTGATTCATTAAGAGTATATGATGATACAAACGACCAAACTTTGAACGATGCCTCGTTGCATTCATAAGCATGAGCTAACAGGAAATATATTTTGGTATTCCATTTTCAATATAATATAGCATGTTCAATATTAATCAAAACAGAAACAGAATCAAAATATGGGCGAGGCTTGTATCAGAGAGAATATATCAGAAGCCATGCTGTCCGACCCTATCCTTCTCTATCCTAATATAGGACATAACACGTACATTAAGTATGTGAAATAGCTCGTCCATTTGACATCCCAGATCATTTCTATTTGTTCTGCCACCTTCATATTTTAAACACGTACAGACTACTGCATACATAGCCTCTGAATCGAGTAGTCTTAAATAGCCCTGCAGCAGGTCTGAAGTCATGCATGTGCGATGGGTAAGGGGTTGTGTTACCCTGACAGACGTCATGCTATTGTTTTGACCTATGACAAGCTACTGTGGAATGGGACATGCTGTGCGACTCAAGCTCTGGCGATGAGCTCCGTGGCTTAGAGGCGTTATCACGGGAGCCTGGATAGCAGCAGCCTCTTCAGTAAATCTGGCCTTGGTCTATCACTCATGAGCATCTCTTAATGCTTCAGGGATCGCCAGAGCTGGTAACCTTATCTGTACGCAGCGCTGTCAATCACACTGATTATGTTTGAGGCTAGCTTGGAGGTACAGAGAGAATGGTACTGGACATGTAGGCTGACAGTGCCATGATGCTGTCTCTGTCTATCTTGATTCATGGTCCATACCAGGTCCAGAACAGAGTGTCATTCTAATCCTCACTGGATCACTGGATTGAAATTTACTCCTTTGTCATTCTTGAATCTGATTACAAACATTTGACACGTGTCACGTAATTGCAATTTAGATCAGTTGATGTGACTTTTTTTCTTTGAATTTCTTGGATTTGGACTTTACATATTTATTTGACAGTGTCAATGAGGGCAGTGTAAATTGCTGGAAAATGCTTCCATACCTTTCACCTGCAGTCGGGCCGAAGTCCTCAAGCCGTCTGATGAGAAGACGATGGTGCCGGTGTCTTCCAGACTGAGGTTGGACATGGTGAGGCCGTGGACACACCCATTCATGCTCACCCTCCAATTGTTGTTGGGCTTGATGCGAAGACCGTCCTTCTGCCACACACCCTCGACGTCTGCGTGGGACAGCTCGACCTCGAAGGACGCCGTCTCGCGCTCAAATGTCTCCATGTCCTTCAGGCTCTTACGAAGGAAGACTTTCCTCGCTACAGAAAGTAGAGGGCAGGAAAAATTAGCAATCAGCACGGTATCACCATGGACAGAGGTCATTCTCTTTGGCTGAGTGGGTGGGTTACACGTTGGCCAACGTTGGAGAGCCCCATTCATGGAGAACGTTGAAAATAAACTAAGTAGATCAACGTTTGGTCCCAGTACACATTTGCCAGTGCCTCAGCAGACTTGTTGAATGGCCAAGCAATGGCCAAACGTTCTGCGTTAAGCTACAGACAAGCACATTGGTGTAGTTCTGAAGGTCCCTTCAAAAACTCAAGCTTGATGTCTCAATAATTCAATATCTTGAAAGGTCCCTCTTTGTGCCTAGGTCACCATCTGATTACTCTTTCAGCAGATTACGGGAGTGTGTTCCTGTTCTATTGCACTCATTTGTTCCTGCCCTCTCCCCCCCCCCCCCCCCCCCCCCCCCCCCCCCCCCTCTCTCTCTCTCTCTCTCTCTCTCTCTCTATGACAGGAACATACCAGCTTTTCATCAGTCTGGTTACACTCACGCAGGGCTTTATCCATCTGCCCACGCAAGGTTTATTTCTATGGATGATAGCAGCGGCAGCCTATATGCCCACTGCCAAGGTGAGGATAGCAGTGTATGCTTCAGCTGACGTGAAAAGCTGTCTAAATTCCTGGGCGGACACGACAGAGAGCCGGACTCTGACCACAGATAGGAGCTGAAGCTGGAGTGCGTCAGCACCAGACCTGGGCTGGATTGAGGCCGGAGTCAGTGGTTCTAAGAGATCCCTCTTTAACCTTAACCTGAGAGAACACCAGGGGATGACAGAGACACAAAGCAGGCAATGACAACTGACACTGTCACAAATTTAGGACACTGTCCCCGACCCTGTCCTCGTTAGGTTCCTTAACATTGTGATTCGTTTTTCAGCCAGTTTCCAGTACGGGTCACAATCCAACCGGAGAGTTTAGTTCAAAGACTACTTGAACTATACTACTCTACTTGTCTGTAAATGTGTATTCAAGGATCATCTAGCTCAATTACAATTCAATTTCCCCACTGTAACTCAATTTCCCAACTCTCAACAGTAATAGTATATACTTGAACCCATTTATAAACCCACAAAAAAAGGGTAATTTTCAATCGAAACTCTCCAGAGAATAACCAAGGCCGAGCCTGGTTGAAAAACTCACGCTCCACGTTGAGTTTAACCTGTGTCCGATCATGCAGGGTCTCGCAGCGGTACGTCCCCCGGTCGGACAGGCCCAGGTTGTGTACGGTGAGTCTGCGCTTGCGTCCGCTCTGGGACAGCGTATAGTGGACCCCGGTCTGGATGACCACGCTCTGCCTCATCCACTGCACCTCCCCAGTCTCCAGGCTGATCTCCGTCTCCAGGGTGGACTCCCCAAACTCCTCACCCTCCACTGGCTCCGCCCGCTTGGTGAACAGAATCTGGGCCTCTGGACAAGCCAATGAAAACACATATACACTGTCAAAGAAGCAATACGAATTCGATGTATATTTCTTCATAACGTTTCTGTGAAGCCTGTCTTTCATGACATTCAGTGACTAACTGTCAATATACTGTATGTCAATATAGTTTCTAAAACAAGGAGATGCAAGTAGATGAGTTTTCTTCCCTAAATTATTGGATCAATAATCAACGCTGCAGTAAAGTCAAGAATGTAGTTTTCAGGTTTCGCCATTACAGCCAAGGGAAAAGTCCTTCTGCATAGAATACTGTAGAATACCTGTAATAACATCATCAAGGTAATCCGATGTTGCCTTACAACCTTAAATGATGAATTTATAGAATGTCACAATAAATTCACAAACACAACAACTGTTTGCCCCTGATATAGCAGACCACATAAATGGTATATGATGTTCCTCACTCACAACTCAAACACAATTTTCAGTTAGTCACTGCACACTCATTGCAAACCAACTTTCAGTTAGGAAGTCTCTCTGAGTAAGTAATTTTTCAAACATTTCACTAGTTCAAGAGATCCTGAGTTGCTTCCAACCTTGAATCTTGAGGCTGGCTTTGGAAGTGACCCCCTCGGACTCGGCGGTGATCCTGGCTGAGTCCAGTATCTGGCAGCGGCGGATGACGAGTGTGTGGCAGAGGCCGTTCTGCGAGACGACGAAGCGGTCACCCGACGTGATGGGCTCGTTGTCCATCAGCCACACCACCTCGGCGTCCTCGGGTGACACCACGCACTTGAAGGTGGCGTCATCACCCTCCAGAACCGTGGTGTTGTGCAGCTCCGTCACAAACTCCACCTCACGGGGCACTGTAAAGAGGACACGGGGCATGTCATTAAGGGCGTATGAGAGTGTGTATGTGTGTTTGTGTACATGTCTGTGTGTGTGTGTGTGTGTGTGTGTGTGTGTTTGGGGGGGGGGGGGGGTTGGGGTTGAATAATGGTTGAATTGTAGTCATATATTTCCCAACGGTTATAGAACATTTTTTTTGCATGAAATGCTAATCCCTAATTCAGAGTTGATCAGCTGAAGACTTTATTGGATTCTCGTTAAACGACACACTTACGCTCCACTCTGATGTAGGCACGGGTGCAGTCGTCTCTGGACTCGCAGCTGTACTCGCCGGCGTCCTCCTTGGTGACGCGGTGGATGGTGAGGCTGCGCTCCAGCTCGTTGGCCCGGATGGAGAAGCGGCGGCTGGGGATGACCTCCTCGCCGTCCTTCAACCACAGGACGTCCGCCTTGGCCTTGCACACTTCACAGCGCAGGGTGATCATGCCATCCTTGTAAGCCACGGTGTTGTGCAGGGACTTTGTAAACTTCACTCGCATCTCTGACACAACAAGGAGAGAAGGAGGGTTCTGTTTTAGCATTTTTGTGAACAGCATCATCTCCAAGACACCTTGTACAGTATAATTCTAGCAGAACCCATGACAGCAAAACCTGCAAAGGGTCAAAGGTTAACTTTCATCATCAGTGTCTCAGCGCCATCTGCTTTGTAGAGGGATCAGTGAATAACAGTCACAGTGTGGTGTCTTTTCTAAATACCAGGACAAAGCTTGTCTGTCTATCCATCAATGCTCTTCCCAAAAGAGTGGTATCTGTGTTTCTTCAGTATGGTATAAGCCACAGAAGGGAAAGAAAGATTTGGTTCTTGTAAAGTTCTCCCACCTTTCACCAGCAGGCTGAACTGCATCTCATCCGTGCCGACATCACACGTGTACTCTCCGCTGTCGGACCTCCTGAGCGGGTCGATGGTCAGGTAGTGTGTTACGCCGTTGTAGCCGATACGGTAGCGCTCGTTGTTGACCTCCGTCCAGTCCTTCATCCACTTGACCACAGGCTTCTCTCGTGAGAGCACCACGTTCAGAGTCACACCCTCACCCTCATATCCTGTCACTTTGTTCACTTCCTCCTTGTTCAGGATGGTGATAGGAGGTTCTAAGGGAGAGAGCATTGAGGATATTTACATAAGGAATACGTAAGAACTTAAGACATGACAAAAGATTATATTAAGTATAGCAAGCCCAGGTGAAAAGTATTCCACGTGATCAAGTTATAACTTTAAAATGATAGAATTTATAGAACTTTTTTTATCATGGTCAAAAGCACCTAATTTCAATCTGTGTTTTTGAAAAACAACCTTTAACATTCCCTACAAGTATGCTTTATTTGGAAAAGGTCATATGTTGTCATAAGAAAAGACCCAGCTCTCATGATGACTGGTTTCAAACGTGCTATGTATCTACCTTTCACTCTGACAACAGTCGCCATCTTATCATTGACGGCATCGCACATGTATTTCCCTGAGTCTGAGGATTTGATGTCAGTGATGATGAGTTTCCTCAGGGTGCCGTAAGTCTCGATGTGAGTTCGCGAGTCCTCGACCAGTCGCTTCTCGTTACAGTACCACTCCACTGGGGCGTTGGCTCGTGACACCTCGATGGCGAGGATGAGGTCATCTCCTGATACCATTTCCTGGTATTCCGGGTCATCCGAGTTTCCCACGATGGTCACTGGAGGCTCTGGGGAGGAGGCACACAACAGTTGGCTTGGAGACTCTGAATCTCTTGAGCCACAGAAGAATATAATCTATCTGTCACTAAATCTCCTTAATCTAAGACCATTTAGTTACACATTATAATTGAAATTCTCCACACCTTCCACCTCATGGATTTGTTCATGGATCTGTTATATCTTTCTCTATATCTTCATATATAGGTGCAGAAATCAAAGAGTAACCAAGCCTGTACCTTGCACCTTAACCATGAATGTGATGTTGTCATCCAGGACGTCGAGGAAATACTCTCCTGAATCTTCCAGGTCTACGTTGAGGATGATAAGCGAGCGGAAAGCGCCTTCCTCCTCCACACAGAATCGCTCGTTCTCCTCTAGCCTCTCTCCATCTTTGTACCAGCAGGCTTTGCCACTGGCCCTTGAGAGCTCGCACTCCAGCTCAACGTCATCAGAGACCACGCAGTTGTGCTCCGTCTCAATCTCCTCTTTCCGCAGGATCTTCACCGGGGCCTCTGAAAAAAGTTACCCATCTCTCATTTAGATGGTCTTTGTTACAGGAGACAGGATCTATAAGACAAGTTCTTTAAGAGTTTTATAATTCTGGAAATATTTTCTTAATAGGTAGACCAGAGTTTAAAAAAACACAGAGCACAGACATTGATCAAATGTAAACCTCTACTGCATGCTGCTTGGAATAACTGTGACTGCTGTTTGAGTAAAGCAGAGAGTACTATCTTAAATGTTAGACGCTTCCTCAACATGTATTGGCTGTTTGTCTTTGAAACTGTTATGCTGAAGATGTCGAAGGTCTCACGTTTGACGTTGACTTTGAAATCAATGGCATCCCCCCCGGCGTCACAGGTGTATTTCCCTGAGTCCTTTCCTGAGGGCGAGAGGATGGTTAGCCTGCGGATGAGGCCTTCTTCGGTCACGGTGACATCGCCGTCCAGCTCCAGCTCCACCCCGTCCTTTAGCCAGCGCACCTCAGCGTTCTCACGGGACACCTCGCACTCCAGCACCAGGGGCTCCCCAGAGACCTGATCCACCACACTCTTCGCCTGCTTGGGCCTAGTCAGCTGGACAGGAGGTTCTGAGAGACATGAAAATGTAGGAAAGGGGCTCTGAAGGAGAAGGGGCTTAAAATATTAACAATTCATAACATTTTTCTGTGTGAAATGTAACTAAAAAAAAAAAAAAGAAAGAACAACAAATCATGAGACTTCACAGCTAATTCATCACAGTAAGGACTTGGTGGTGTGTTTGAAGAATAACAAATTATGTTTATAATGTTCATTAAATGATGTGTTTTATGTATTTTTTTTGCAATAAGCCATGTGGCTGAAGAGGTCCATACAAGTGTCCAGTGACAGCCACCGTACCTTCAACCGTCAGCAGGAAGGTCACTGAGTCATCTGCACTCTCGCAGAGATACTCCCCCGTGTCCTCCGGACAGGAGCAGGGTATGACCAGCCTCCTGTGAGCCCCGTCCACCTCCAGGACCAGCCCGTCTGCCTCGTCCACCTCCAGGCCGTCACGGAACCAGCACACCTCCGCCTTAGCGCAGCTCAGCTCACAGCTCAGCTCCACCCGCTCCCCTGCCTGCCACACCATCTCCACCTCCGACTCCCGGGGAGAGACGAAGCGCACCGGAGCAGCTGGAACACCACAGGGACAATCAACGTTAATGAACAGCAGAGATGTGCATCACTTTTCATGATAGACTCGGAGAGCATGACTGTACATTGTAAACAAGCAAAAATATTATCAATATATGGCAACATAGTCAAATGGACTCAACGATTAATTGATTGATCGATTCATTCATTCATTTGTTCATTCATTCATTCATTCATTCATTCATTCATTTCTTTCATTCTGCATTCAGTATCATGTATCAAGTGTCATGGCTGGCCAAAATGACATAACTGTATTCATCTTGACAAGATCTACTCTTACAGTTGTTTTCCCTGTTTAAAAAGTGCAAAAAAAGTATATATATATATATATACAGTGGGGAAAATAAGTATTTGAACCCCTACCGATTTCGCAAGTTTGGCCACTTGCAAAGAAATGTGTGATCTATAATTGTAATAGTAGGTGTATTTTAACAGTGAGAAACAGAATATCAACAAAAAAATCCAGAAAACTGCATTTTATAACATTTATGACTTAATTTGCATTTGATGCAGAAAATAAGTATTTGAACCCCTAGCAAAACATGACTTAGTACTTGGTGGAATAACCCTTGTTGGCAAGCACAGATGTCAGACTTTTCTTGTAGTTGGTCACCAGGTTTACACACATCTCAGGAGGGATTTTGGTCCACTCCTCTTTGCAGATCCTCTCCAAATCCTTAAGGTTGCATTTTCAATGGGAGGGAATGAGGGAATGAGGTTCAAGCCCAATATTCCACATTTACATGGCCCCATCCATAGTCCCCTCGATGCAGTGGAGTCGTCCTGTACCCTTGGCAGAGAAACAGCCCCAAAGCATAATGTTTCCACCTCCATGCTTGACGGTGGGGATGGTGTCATATTCAGCATTCTTCCCCCTCCAAAGGCAAGTCGAGTTGATGCCAAAGAGCTTGATTTTGGTCTCATCTGACCACATCCTGTCTCCCAATCCTCCTTAGAATCATTCAAGTGTTCATTGGCAAACTTCAGACGGCCCTGTACATGTGCTTCCTTGAGCAGGGGGACCTTGCGAGTTCTGCAGTACTTCAAACCACTACGGCGTAGTGTGTTGCCAATGGTTTTCTTGGTGACTGTGGTCCCAGCTGCCTTGAGATCATTCACAAGCTCCCCCTGTGTAGTTCTGGGGTTATTCTGCACCTTTCGGATGATCACCGATACCGCACGAGGGGATATCTTGCATGGAGCCCCAGACCTAGAGCGATGGACAGTTGTTTGGTGTTGCTTCCATTTACGAATAATCGCACCAATAGTTGTCTGCTTCTCACCAAGCTGCTTGCCGATGGTTTTGTAACCCATTCCAGCCTTGTGCAGGTCTACAGTCTTATCTCTGACGTCCTTGGTCAACTCTTTGGTCTTGCCCATGGTGGTGAGGTTGAAGGTGTGAAGTATGATTCTTTGGACAGGTTTCTTTTATACACGTCACCAGTTGAGATCAGGTGTACCTTGTTAGGCCTAATGAGGACTAATCTGTGTGCTTCTTAGGCACATAACTGGTCATTGGGAGCCAGAATTCTTGCTGTTTGCTTGGGGGTTCAAATACTTATTTTCTGCATCAAATACAAATAAAGTCATAAATGTTATAAAATGCAGTTTTCTGGATTTGTTTGTTGATATTCTATTTCTCACTGTTAAAATACACCTACCATTACAATTATAGATCACACATTTCTTTGCAAGTGGCCAAACTTGCGAAATCGGCAGGGGTTCAAATACTTATTTTCCCCACTGTATATATATATATGTAATACCCCTGCTGCTGATGATGCCTCGTACCTGTGACACTGAGCTGGAAGAAGACAGAGTCTCCGCCTGTGTCGCACACATACTCTCCAGAGTCCTCTTTGAGACCGCAGAGAATGGTGAGCCTCCTGTAGGGGCCCTCGGAGCTGACCCGCACGTTCTCGCTCTCCCGGACCTCCAGGCCGTCCTTGAACCACCGGGCCACTCCGCTGGAGCGAGACAGCTCACAGTTGAGCACAATCTCCTCAGAGAGGTACCTGTCCAGGTGGATGTCATCCTTAGGGTCCACGATCATCACTGGAGGCTCTGTTGAAAATAGAGAAGATTTAGATTAATGTATTCCCCTCTCTACCCTTGCCTGACTGCCACACACCTACCTCCAGCCACTGAACATTTGCACTAAATTGTTCATTGTATATATCTATTCATGTTAAATTGTTGTCATATCCATATCCATCGTACTTATATCTTATCATGTCTCCTACCTCATTTATAACTTTATAACTTCTACTGCCACCTTCACCTGTACTTCACCTGCACTTTACATATATCTATTTCACATCTGAACTATTCACCTTTATTGCTGCTCATGTTCTTACTGCTCATACCACTTATATCTTATGTCATACTGTATATACCCTATTTATCTATTTTTATATTACCATTTGCACATACTCTGCACTCTTCTACTTTGCACTTCTGGTTAGATGCTAACTGCATTTCGTTGCCTCAGTACTTGTACTCTGTGCAATGACAATAAAGTTGAATCTAATCTAATCTAATCTAATTTACCTTTTAGCTTAGTTTAACCATGTTTAGTTGACCATAGCTTGGTTTCAATTGATTCATTTGACTTTAGTTTAGTTTACCTTAGTTTAATTTTGGTTTAGTTCAAGATCCCGCTGCATCCAGGTACCTTTAATGTTGACGGTAAAGGACATGCTGCTGTCTCCGGCATGGCAGGTGTATGTCCCAGCATCCTGGAGGTCCGCCGACCTGATGATCAGCCTCCTCATGACGCCCTCGGCCTGGACCGTGACGATATCACTCGCCTGCACCTCCACTCCGTCCTTTGTCCAGCGAGCTGCGGCGTCCGGTCGGGTCACCTCGCAGTACAGGACCACGGGGTCCAGCTCCATGGCCGTCTTCACGCAGTCCTCCTCTGGGATCTCTTTAATGGTGACAGGGGGGCCTACACGGGAACAGGAAGGGGCACAGGTTGGAAGAAGAGCAGGAAAGAGTTGTAAGGGTAAGGATTTCTGAATCTGTAAATGTGGTCCATCTTTGTGCGCGCCTGTGTAAGCGCTTTGCAAGCTGGACATGCATTTGAGTGATGACTGTGATTTTTTTCAGGGTGGAATTCACGGGTTGGGGTCATCAGGTTATCAAGGAGAAATTCAATTAAATTAGTTTGAGTGCCAGAGTGATGGTGTCTTGTTTACACCCTGAAACCAGTCACACACAAAAACACCAAAAACACTTTTTGTATTGCATTAAATGAGCGCTTGTGTTTTGTTTTAGTTTCAGTTTAACAATTTGGTTAAAGGCAATGAATTGGATGGGTTTGTAGTGTTTTGCCTCCACAGTTCACATAACATATCTGACAAAGCATTAGTGGAAATCAGCTGCAAACATGTTTTATGGAGATGAAGAGGAATATTTGATTAATCTAGTCCTGTCCAAATAGAATCAGTGCTTCCTTACAGACATTTGCAGCTGACCAACCACAGCATTTCGCATTTTCTGAGCATGCTAATTTCAATTTCAGTTTCATGTAACAAATGAATGATCAAGATGATGCTTTAGGGCAAAGAATGTTAAACCATTTGGAGGAACAGATGCACAGCTTCATCCACGCCATCCCAAGCCCTAGTTGTTTTCTTCAGTCAAAGCAATCAGTGGTTTAATGATGTGACGAAAAATAACAAAGTGAATTAGTCCTTTCTTGTCACCTGTAATGTCGACCTGAAACACACTGACATCATCACTTGATTGACAAGTGTACATCCCGGCGTGGTGGAAATCGGCAGACTGAATGACCAGGGTCCTCTGGTTGCCTTGTGCCTGGATCTCCACACCGTCCTGCACCACAACTGGCTCTCCATCTTTAAACCAGTGGACCTCAGCGCTGGGGTCTGAGACGCCACACTGGAGGGTGATGGAGTCGCCCCCCTCTACGAATTTGTTCCTCTCCTTCTCTGGGACGGCTGCAAACATCGCTCGGCCAGCTACGGGTGATTGGTTAGTTTGGACAGTTGGTCTGCTAAATAGTGATCACACTGTGTCACATTCAAATATCACATCCATTAAATAGAGAATATAAACGAATTGTTGACAAAAGGAGAGAGATGACATGCATTTAACAGCTGAAGGGTGAGCTGGAGGAAGTTGGTCAAAGAGGTGCAAAGGAAATAAGAGAAAGTCCACACTTTCCAGGTGAACATCTGATGGTCACAACGCCAGGAATACTGCCAGTCACTGTGTGGACATGCTCTTTTTCCCTGTAATGTCCTACGCCTGACTCCTGACATGGCTGTGATGTGCACCCTATCTCTGCCTCTCTACAGTTGTTTGGAAGTCAGTCAGTAAAGCAACTCTAAGACTTCTTTCATGAAACATATGAAACAGTGTGGATGCAATTGAATGGAATATATGTAGAGGATCCACTTTTGATCCTGTTGAGGATAATTACATTTAATTATGAATAGAGGAGTGGGTCCTGTTTAACATCTCACCTTCAACCTCCACGTTAAATGTAAGAGTATCGCCCAGGGCCTTGCAGGTGTACTCTCCTGAGTGGGAGTATTCTGACGACTGAATGACAATCCTCCTCATATTTCCCTCTGATTGGATGTTCAAGCCATCCTCCATCTGAAGCTCCACCCCATCCTTGAACCACCGGACCTTCGCAGACGGGTGTGACACCTCGCAGTAGAGGACTATGGGGTCTCCCATCTCCACCTTCTTATCTGTCTCCAGCACAGTGAGAGGGTCGAACTTCACTTCACGTGCTGCAGAGATACACAAAATCTAAGTGCTTTCCAGTCAACACTTCCTGTGGACAATTTACACTTCCTGTGGTCAGGTTTTTGTACATACGTTCAACTTGTAGAATAGCGGAATCTCGGACCCCACTGGCGATGAAGGTGATCTCCGCCCCGTTGTAAATGTCTCTGACACTGCGGATGTGCAGGGAATGCTTCTGCTGGTTCTGGCGGAGAGTGAAGTTCTCGCTGTCCTGCAGCTGGGTGCTGTTCAAGAACCAGGTGCCAATCATGGTGGCGGACAGCTCGATGGAGAACACGGCATCGTCGCCACCGGTGACCACCACATTCGTCAGAGGGGTCTTTATCTTTGGGCCAGGCACTGGAGAACCAGACCAAACACAGAGATGATGTCTGTTAACTTTTCCTTTGTTATGACAATATGAATGTCAATACGAAAAACAGAGAATTGTTTGGGTGGCATAAACTTGCACTTCTAAAACAACTATGCAAATTATGATGAAACCTGAAGAAGCTTGGTGATTTCGTCTTTGATCCAAGGTTACGGTTTTGCAGATAGTCAGGAACTCGGGAAAGTGTTCAGCAAGAGATGTTTTTATTCCAGCGCAAACTGAACAATCAAACTTGCATACCACGGTATGCGAGAGAAATCTTTCAAAGTATTCGCAGAGACTCACGTCTCTTATACAATACAATTCACATGTAAACAATAACATTAGGTATGGGAGGGGAAAGATGTGTCTGGGGGTAGGTATCAGAACTGAAGGGATGACTGCTAATTAATCTGGTTAGGACTCTCACCCTAATTTAATAAATATGTCTGTCCCACACAGTTCGGCAATCAACTAGCTGGCTTCATACAAAGGATCAGGATGCAAGCTTGATGGCTCTGGCTGGTTTCAGACAAATGGCAGGAACCAGACCTAATGGGTCTGGCTTTAAGACACCCAGGGATTAAGGTAGGGCTGTAGGTTGGCCATTTGTGCATACTAAATATCTATGACAAATATCGATTATAATGAAATCTAACAAACCAGAGGTAGTGAATTACCCTTAGAAACCCTCTGAGGCAAGGAGAGTGTAAGGTACGACTGATGACTTACTCCAGATGCAGACCTACTGCCCTGTTTTCCAGAACAGTCCCTAACATCATTACATGTATTATGTGGCGCGCTCACTAAATGGCACAATCGCTAAATTCATAATTGGGCAGTCTGGATAACATAAGCCATGATGTATCTTTCTCCTTGTGACGCTTACCGAGTCGGATCACCTTGGGGAACTCCACGTGTCCACTGCGGCCGTACTTGTTGACACAGCAGACGCGGAAACGGTAGTCGCCCTCGCAGGGCACGCTTTCGCCCAGCACTTCCACCGATGTGGTCGCTTCCGTGCTAAGGCACTTGCGCCACTCCTGCGAGCCCACCTCCTGCCTCTCCAGCACGTACACCGTCTTAGTGCCCTTCTGCAGGTTGGGAGCTGGCTCCCAGGACAGCACGGCGCCGTTGGCTGTGTGGGCGTTCATATTCACCCCGACCGGGCACGGGGGGGCACTGTGTCGGGCAGCTAACAGGGATAAATACAGGAGAGGATTTGGAAAGATTCTTATTACATTTACATATACATTTACATTTGTTGAAGGACGTGTATTGTGTGATAAAATTGAAATGGGTTGGAATTTAAGATAGGATAAAAATCCGAATCCTTCCAAATTGGAAATTGTATTGTATCCTCAGGACATTATATTCCCATTGGACTCAATTTCTTGCAAATAAGACAGCTGAACTGATGAATTATGGTTATGAAAAAATTATCTTTTCTTCACCTTTGACCTTGAGCCGTGAGGAATTCTTGGATCTCCCTGCTACAAATGTGATAGTCCCTGAATCCTGGTACGAGGTGTTGACGAAGACCAGGATATGTGTCCTGCCAAACGATTTGATGATCGTCTGGTGAGTCTCTCGTAAATGGGTCCCATCTTTGTACCAGTAAACCTCCATGTCCTCCTGGTCCACCTCTACACAGAAGGCAGCATTCTCCCCTTCCAGAACCTCCAGCTTCCTGGGGAGTTTGCGGACGATGGTGCCTACACAAGAAAAACAGGATGGCAAAGACTTTGGATAACTGACTTCGTTATTAGATTTTGGAAAGTGTATTGAGAAAGATTATGATCAGGGTTATGAGGCAGTTCACAGATTGTTGAACTAGCATTAGTTGACAAGTCTATCAAAAGTTTGAATATTTATTAAATAGCTTCTGACAATTTGTTCACTATCAAAATAGACTATTGAAGCAAAGTTTGTTTTGCCCTCTGTTGGTGATCTGATCGCAATAGGACAGCTTTAAGTACAGGTGTGAATGCACCCAAGACACAGTGAGGATGCATTGAGATCTGATCGCTCAGACCACATTTGGATGTGGTCTGGGACAACAAAGACAAAGAATCGCCTACTCAACTAACATTGTCTGCGTAAGCGGAAGTATGTACTCAAAGCTGGCTTTCTCTTTGATGTCGGAATATTTGGAAAAGCCTATATAGATATATATTACTAATGCGTAAAAGTTGATTTGGTCAATTTGGTGCATTTCTCAAATCATCCTTAACATTTTGAAGTGAATTTCTCTAATTTCCTAAATTTCCCTCGGGATTAATAAAGTATCCATCTATCTATCTAAAGAATTTGTACAAACTGCACCTGCAAAAGCCCATAACTCACTGAAAAGGCTTCATGTCTCAAAAGTCCGTGAATAAGTCTTTAGTCATTGTGTTTAACCAAGACAGTCAAATGCTGTCAATATAAAATTGTATCCTGGAAATGTATTCCTTATTTCAAAATTAGCTTTTTGCTGTATATCATATGTAAAAAAATCAATGTTTGTATGACAAGTAATTTAGGAAATATTCAAAAGATACCATGTCACTGAAACTGCATATGGTGATAACTTGTTTAACCCATTTGCATGTCATGATTTACACAATGAATAGATACCAAGATATTTTGAGGGATCAGATTAAACAGCAGACGATTGTACATACCCTTTTGCATGGATGTGCAAAAGTACTTGCAAAATAACTTGCTTTTATGATGTACACAGGTGATTAGAGGATATGGAGGCTGAACAAACAGTTTTTAGAATTTTAATTCTTATCTGAGATATTTACCAAAAGAAATTGAAAAGCCCATAGATTAATTACAAGTACATCAGACATCTTGGGCGATTTTGTTTGTCTGAAATATGCCAAGGTATAGACCCAGTCTGTGTTGATTTCTTCTTCTTCTTTTAATTTCCGGCAGACTAGGCACAAGAAAGGCATTGCTGCCCTCCACTGGTAAAAAACTAAAATGCTTTGATTTTGGTCTTTGTAAACTGACATTTTTTATTTACATATAGAGCAGTGAAGTCATATCCGATCACAAGTGGTCACATGTGGAGGCGCTTGGTGTGAACGGACGTACCTACAGCTGTCCACTTGTGATCAGATCACCCAAGGCAAGTGTTAATGCCAGGTGTGAACAGGTCCTGTGTTTACCTTTAACCGAGAGTTCTGCGATACTCTTCCCCCCGTCTGCCATTTCACAGAGATACACTCCATCATCGTCCACCCCGATGTCATGAATGGTGAGCCTCCTCCTGGTACCCCTCTGCTCCATGTCGTACTTGCTGTTGGGGTGCAGACGCTGGTCCTCCAGGTACCAGGAGATGGGGACGGAGTCCTCGGGGACCTCGCACTCCAGCACGGCCACGTCCCGCTCCCGTACCTCCACATCCCTAAGTCCCCGCTTGAACCGAACCGGCGGCCCTGAGCAGACAAGCAGAAGCAAGGCCATGTCATGCGCGTGAAGAATACACAGCAGTACTTGTGGCTAGAAAGAGGTCAACATTTTGTATAATGTAGTATAGTATAATATGGCATTAAAAAAAGTTTTCAGCACTTTGGCACATTTCTAACTGCCAACACGTTGCTGGTGTCTCTACACATTTGCCTCATCCAAAGACCTTGTAAGTAGGTGAAGGCGAGGAGGGGTGGCAATGCATGCATGTTAAAAACAAGTGCTAACAAAGATCACTGGAGATACAGCACAGAATCTCTGGAAGGAATTAACAGAGAAACACAACATAAACCTACACAAGGTGACTATATCAAAATAGTAAATAGTGTGTTATAAATCCCCTTTGAGCAGATCTTTTTGTTAAATCTTTGCCGAATCCGAACCGGCAGGTCCTGTGATGAGCAGAGGAAAAGCCAGACACGTTTGCTAAGAAACATCAAAGGGGATACAGCACAGACTCAGACGTTATCTCTTCAAATAACCTTGAAAGCATGTTGATGGAGTTAGACCACTGTTCTGTATGCGCAGCTCTGCCCTGTGATGTGATGAACATTACATTGTAATAACAACTACACAGCAACACTTTTGGTCAGAAAGAGGTTGACATTTAGTATAAATGTGTTTCAGCAGATTGGTATATCACAAGTGACTGCACTTGTACAATGTTTACCTCATTCAAACACCTTGTGAGTATAGGTGTGATAAGTTGAGTTACCTTCTCACAAAAAAATGAGTTAAATTAAATTTAGTATGAAAAGGTCAATCTTTTAGCTTTTTTAGCTTAAACACAAAACAGATTTGTGCTAGTGGCAAGCACAAAGAACATGTGCACCCAAGGAAATGTAAAACTTCAGTGATGGCCTTATATGGATTAAAAATAAAACATGTTGGCAAAAGAAGCTGTAGAACACTTCAAATAACTGACATGGTCTCTTCTGTAACACCCCCAAATGGACAATGAGTCATTTCTCAAGATTGCAAAGCTGAGATAGCCTTTGAAATAAGGAGAGACATTTCACACTGGGCAATTACTTACAACCTACTTACTATAAACTCAAGTGTATTTAAGACTGCTTCAGACTTGTTCCCTGTGACAAAGAGGCTGGAGCGAGGTTGAACAAATATATTCACCCTGACATGCAGGTTTCTGCACCTTGTCTAGCCTCTCTCGTCACTCACCCCGAGGTGTTTAGGCTTTCATTAACCACATAGTCATGCCGTGAGGTAGACACTAAATTTAGCCATGTATGCCAGCAGGCAGCCAAAAACTGTCGAGTGTGGTCACTTGAAAAAGGAGTGTCAATACAAAAATTTTACAAAAAAGATTGGGTTCAAACACACTCAGGATTGATTTTTATATACTATTTGTGCTTTCTGTTTTCTGTTTATGTTGAGTTTCTCGGATAGTTCCTTCTGGGGAGTTCACTCATATATGCTCTAATGTAATCTTGTTTAGACATGCCAACAAATGAGGACACTTATGTTGACTGTTGACTGTAAGGCAAGAGGACATGATTCCAAATCCAGAGCTCCAACAGGTATTATGATATCCCTGTTTACTTCCTCTAAAAGTCACAAACATGTTGCATTGATTCACAGAGTCAAAATGACAAAGTATGGCTTAACATCCGCCTTTGCCGTTCAGTCAGATGGGCTGAGATTATCTGTAGGTGTGAATGAAAGCAGCTCTAATTCAAATGTTGACGTCAATTAGAAGTGACGAGTCCATGACTTCCAGGAATTTGCTCTGTGCCGACACAAGCCAACCTATAGAGTACGTTTAACGCCCCTAGGAGTCCCACGGGCGCTCCTCAGTTAATCAACACACAGAGTCTTTGTGAGACGGCACCAGATTACGAATTAAGAGGGGTATGCATGCAATAGATGCCTCTGAGACAGGCAATGGCAGCTGAGTCTCTGAGAGTATTAGAATAAAACCATTACCAATTATAAGAGTCAACTCACATAATCCGTGCATTTTAATAACGTGCGCTAACAAATACCAGTGAAGTTATAGCACAGACTCGAAAAATATCGCTCCCTAAAAGCATGTTGATGTGTTTAGAGTAGACCATTGTTCTGTATGAGCAGCTGAGCTGATTACACTGTAATGTTTATTACTAAATTATTACACTCATTTATGATTACACTAATCATTTACCCAAAACTTTATGAAATAACAAATAACTGAATTGTATTTTGAATTTACAGTTATTTAGGCCTACTGAATGTACAAACTATGTTGACTGATAATGTTAATGTTAAGTTTTGTTGACTGATAATGTTATATTACCATTACGGGAAATAAGTCTGAAGCAGTCTTAAATACACTTGAGTAAGTAGGTCGTAAGTAATGGCCCAATGTAAAATGTCTCTCCTCATTTCAGTGAAATCTTTTAAGGAATTAACTCATAATTGAGTAACGTTAACATACCTTTCACAGACAGTTGTACGGCGCTTAGGGTGTTGCCGAGTGCATTGGATGCTGCACATACGTACAGGCCAGAATCCTGCTGCTTGCAGTAGAGCACCTTTAGTGTGAAGTAGCCCTCCCGGTCCTCAAATATCATGTGACGTCTGCCGATGTCCAGGGGCACCCCGTCTTTCTTCCACACTATCTCAGGCTTTGGCTTCCCTGTCACATAGCAGCGGAACTTGGCATGCTTCCCCTCGGACACGGCAAACTTCTTGGCCTTGGCCACGTTCAGCAGCGGCTCCTTGCTGTGCTTGGCCATGTGGTGCCGGTCTTTGGAGTGGGACGACGAGGGAGACCCCGGTGTTGGCGTAGAAAGGCCGTTAGCATAGCCGTTAGCGTAGCCGTTTTGCATTTTCTCCTCCCGAGTCTCAGGCACGGGCTCCACCAGAAGCACAGCGCCGGCCACCGTCTGGCCATGCTCATTGGCCGCCCGGCAGGTGTAGACGCCTCCGTCGGGTGCCCGTGTGCGGAACACCTTCAGCTGGTACCAGCCGCCGTCCTGCTCGCACACCCGGAAGTGTGAGCTCTCGAAGATCTCCTTCAGCCGCTTGCCGTCCTTCTCCCAGATCACCTCGGGCAACGGCTCCCCCGTCAGCTTGCAGGAGAAGGCGGCGTCCTCGCCCCGGTCCACACGCAGCGAGAGCGGCTTGATGAGAAAGCGAGGCCGGTCGCGGTTCTCAAAATCCAACTCCTTTTGTTGTTGTTGTTCCGCCTTCGGGTCCCGTTGTAGTTGCTGCTCAGGCTCTATGTTCCCGTTCTGCAATGGTTGTTGCTGTAACTGTGACTGTGGTTGAGGTGGTGGCACAACCAGCACCTCCTGCGACTCGTTCTCCACCTTTAGCATGGCAGCTGCACAAGTCTCCCCGATACTGTTCTTGGCCTTGCATATGTACTGCCCGCTGTCTTCGGCGGTCACACAGGAAATGCACAGGAAGTAGGCCTTTCCCTCCTGGGAGATGCTGTAGCGGCCCTCAGAGAGGAGGGGCACATTCTTCCGCTCCCACACGACGTCGGGCTGGGGGTCTCCTCCGATCTGGCACTTGAGTTGGGCATCCATGCCGTCACGGACCGCCACAGGGCGGGGGTAGCCGAGCACACGGGGGGCTCCGCCAAACACATCCATATCTGCCTTTGTGTTGGGCACTTCCTCTCTCTCTTTCTCTCTCTCTTTCCCTCACTGTCTATGCCTCAGGCTGCAGGAATGTTGCTATCACTCAGACAATGGCACCTTCAGCTTCTCATCTATCACATGCCACACTGAGGAGAGGGAAACAACAGCATCAACAGCTTAGAGCAGGGCACACGTCTTACATCTGAGTGACCTCACACATGCACTTAACATGTCATCAGCGTATCATCATTATCATAATACAGAAATATGCTAACACATCATAACACAACACCAGGTTCTGGTACAAATCTGGCCCAGACGATGCATTCAACCTTATCATCAAAGCTTATCATCATAATCATAATACATAATATATTGTCACATGATCATTTCAGGGCAGACAAATCGTATTCCACACAGCAACTGAAGGAGGAATGGATCAGGCCTAGGAAGGTCTGGTGTGGGTGTTATACATCAATGCCAGATCAGGAGTCAGCTACTTACTTTGCATCTAGCATTAATCAATAGATACAGCATCAGAAGTCGAGGCATCATGTGGACTAATGTGGTACCCAGACCTGTGTTTGTGTTTTGTTTCTGGTGTAGCTGATTAATGATTAATGAACCTGTCAATGGCATTGCTTCCATACATAGTTATTGTTTACTTTTTGTTTACTTAGTTATTGTACTTTACTTTTCCTGACTTAAAATCTCAGCTAGTTCACATAAACCTATTCTGGAATATACAGTGGGCCACAATAGTTTTTACAGAAAATGTGCTTACTGTTGCTTACAATTTGAATTTCTAATATTTTGAAAAACTTTCATACTAATCAAATCTATCTCCATGATGGGAACAGCAGTTAAACATAAATTAAGCTTCCAACCAATAAGTGTGAAAAACACCGTTACTTCTCCCACATAACAGATGTCCCAGGACAGTTCATCAATTCCAAACCCAAATCCTGAGAAGTGATAACCCAGATATCGCCTCAGTGCTGGTGGAGCCTAGCCTCCACAGCTGGTGCTGTAGCTCAGCGGGGAAGCATTCAAAATAGTCTGCCCAAATAAAGACGCACTGGCAGCCAAAGAGAAAAAGAGGAGAAATCTCACCCACTGGGGCCGCACACCTGTGCTTATAAATGCAAATAGTCCTGAATAACAACACATACACACATGCAAACACACACACACACACACACACACACATGCAAACACACACCCACACACACACACCAAATACACAATCTGTTTCATCTCACCTACTGCATTTGAATGTGATATCATTCTGAAATGTCAAATAGCACTGAGTGCAATGCCACTGGAGTTTTAGATTACAACATGAGTCAAAAGGATTTTGTGGTTTAACATTGTTTGTGACTAAGACTGTGTGGTGTTTGGATGCACTTCTATGGTTGTCTCAAATGTGCTGCTATGTTGAATCAGATGCCGACCAACCAGCCTGGATGATACCAGCTGCTGGATTGGCCTTGTAAATGTTTCTAGAAAAAAGATCTATTGACATCCTCTGACAGTGAAAGCTCTCTTGTGCAATCATTTGTGCTTTCAGCTCCACATGTCTAGGACTACACACACACACACACACACACACACACACACACACACACACACACACACACACACACACACACACACACACACACACACACACACACACACACATATATATATATATATATATAGATATAGATATAGATATATCTTGAATGTCCAGTTTTAGAGGTGTACACTTTAAAATATACCAAGAAATTACCTGATAGCACAGTAAAGTATTCTAGTATACAAGTGCACTTAGAGACGAAGGCAAGGACGAACTTTTACAAGAAATAACTGAAGTCAAATTTAGCCAGAGTTAGAATGTCAGTGGGAAGTCCGGTTTGAACAAAGCTTGTCCTAGGGGAAAAACCAGAGAACTAAACTTACCCAGGAGACTCGTCTGTTACTCTACTCCCTCTCTCTGCTGAATTGAGGACTTGCCAAAAGCTGCTCTTCACAGTTTCCTCCAGAGGTTTAAGAGGAGATTGACCCTTCTGTCTGTGGCTCTCTTTCAAGAAGGTTGATCCTTGACCTTAGTATCAGTCGCTGTAGCTTGGCGGCCCTCAAACAGTCAGTCTGCTGAAAGAATTAGAACTGTGGACAAAAGAGTTTGTTGTCTGGTCGCCGAAGCTTTTTGTCTCCTTTCTGCACCCTTACAAGTTCACACTCTCTCTCTCTCTTAGTTGTCGTGTTGCTCCACCAGCTGATCACCTTGTCCTCTTTTCCCTTCTCTTATGGCCCAGTCACCACTCGGTTCAGTGTGTTTGTGTGAAATCCCCCCGTCTACACGCCCCTGTTCCTCTGCCCTGTGTGTCCACACCGTCCTGGGGGGCTGGCGGGTGTGTGTTGCCAGCGATGGCTGCGTCACTGTACTCCCTTAAGTCACCCTAAGTGTCATTGTCATTGCAGTGGTCCATAAATGCATTTGCAGCTGCTAACTCCTTACCCCTCTATCCCCCATCCCCCACCTTCCCCACCCCCTAAAAATACCTCAGGCCTCGATGACAGGGCGGGGGAGATAAAATCAGCCCTTCCACTTGGTGCCCTACTGACTCTAAACATAGACCAGGAGCTTACTTGAGACCTGGCTCCAAAGCCCTGTTCCTGTGGTGGCATCCCCAGGCACTGTGGGGTCGCTAACGGCCCACGCGCTATCTGGGTTTCATGATAGCCGGCTGGCCTCAGACCCATGTCCGGGGTGGGGGGGATGTGGCTGTTGGAGATAACTGGTGACGGAGGCTGTGCAGGGCGCTTCAGCTCTCATTAGTGCTTGGCACACCGAGTCTTCACCCCCTCCACACACACATACACACACACACACACACACACACACACACACACAGGATGTCCTGATTGCCCTCTAGTCTAGTATGTGCTCTTTATAAAGTGTCATATCAGTATGATCTCTTAAGCACCATACTAGCTATCAGGTATAAAATCATTGTCCCTCAAACAGAAGAAGAAGATTATAGATCTACCTAAATTATAAACACGAAACGAGACATTAATGATTTCAGAATAGAAAGAAATACAAATTTGTGTTTTAGCACAGGAAACTCAAATGTGTTGGACCCTATTACCACCCCGAGGGCTGCAAGGGTGTTTACTCCAGAACCGTTTGAAACTCAAGGTTGCATGCCGATCAGTAAAACAGTGTCTGCTATGTGTATGTAGTGAGATGATTACTGATTACTGTATAGAAACAGGGTTCATGAGTGTAGGATTCATGGATATGTAAATGTTACCATATCCAGCTTCATAACTCTTTAGACAGCTTCATAACGCTTCACACAGGACAGTTGTTTCTCAGAACCCTGAAGGTACCATCATAGAATGCTGATTACGTTTTAAAGTAACATATACTATAACTGTTGTTTAACAGAAAACAGTCACAGGTTAACCTCTCGACAGAGTTTAAGAATAACTCCTAAAACTTTGGCTGGAGAAACCTCTCCACTGTCAAACAATATTAATGCAGAGTTGTTCAGAGCTGGCCTGCCCTTGTCATGAACTTAACGTACCACCTCTGCTCAGGCAGTTGTGCAGGCATCTGGGACTGTGAGTGGAGGGCTAAAATCTGTCTGAAATGAAGCAAGATCTGCCTCCCCCTATAGCCACATGACTGAAGAGCGTGGTGTGATTGTTTTGAAAAGTAAGACAGCGGCAGCAAGTGAGAACAGGACTGCCGAGAATCCTGTCGTGGGAGAAATTACAGCTGACTGCCTTTAAATTATGCTCTTGAGGAATTTTCTATGTAGTTGTGGGGCGGTTTAAATGAACTTGCACTTTCATTGACAAAACACAGACTTTGATCTAAGTGTTTTTTATGATCTAACAATTCATTTGTAGTGTTACAAAATTTCATAAGATTTCAACTTTGATGGAAGACATTTTTACTACCTTTGCGGGTCCTGACCAAGGGCTTTATTCAACCTATTACAGTACTATCTGCTACACAGTGTTCAAACAAGGGCAGGTGGCTCATCTGGACACAAAGTGTCCTCTGCTGGTGACTACCTTTTATTACAGTGTTAGACATGACTCAAAGATGGGTCCAGCCAAAATTCCCCAGTAGGTGTACAAAGACAAAGGTCTACAAAGGTTTGTTGCTTGAGAATAAATGTGAAGACAAATTGTGACAATAGCTTTGTCCATAAGCACAAGTTTTAGGCATGAATTAATTTGACATCGTAGACCATGTCTAGCCCAAAGCCTATGTCACATTTTTGTAAAGTCTCATATATTTAGCAAATATGGTTCAGACATTCAACACTAATGACTGTGTTAGTGTAACCTGGCTCCACTCAAACCTCAGAACCTTTAGACCCGACAGTAGTGGTTGTTATACACTTGAATTTATACCTTGCATTCCGGGTATAACTTGTACAGATGGCACCAGCCTGAATTCTTCAGGAATGCAGTTGCTTCTTCAACGCAGTGCCCTGCGAAATATTTCTATAACTTCAGTCTCTATCAGGCTATGTTGACACGTGTTCTTTTCTCCAAACATCGGTAAAGAAATTATGTTATCATAAATAAATGGTTTTCCACGGTAAAAGTCTTCAAATTACATGTCAAACAATCTAACAAGTTGTTGGACTATATCTTGACTGGCGTCAATCTCGCACTGCTAGCCTCTAGGACCCTGGGGATTACCCTTGGATCCCTTTGGCACGCTGCCATCGTTCCATCTCCTGGGGGAGGCTCGTGAGATACAGCGCCTCTCCAGCCCAATATCCGCTGGGGCATCTCCATCAGATGGAAACCTCATCTTTAGCAACCTGAAAAGAAGAGGTTGGAGAGCAACAGGAAAATGCTCAGACAAGTTTGAATTTAAAACTAACTCCAGTGTCACTTTATTGTTTTAGCTACAAAATATCTTAGAAGGAGACATGCTGCACCTACTTAGATTTGTGTTGAAGTTATCGGTTTGCCTGGTCCTCATTGAGTCGACGTCACGCGCGCAGGCGGCAGGTAAGGAACTTTGACTAATGAACAACACCTTGAGCACACTAGCTTAGCATGTCATGTTAATATGAAGCATAACTATCTAAACTAAATGCAGCTGAGTAAACAAAACAGAGGTTCAGTATAGGCGGTTCTGTTTAATTGGCTGAATGACAAGTTTTAAAAATATATATTATATGTCTTTAAAAAGTAGTGTATGAAGGGAAAAAACAATGGAATAGCTGAGAGGCTAGCAACAACCTGACTACAGTCTGGTTACTTTGAATGACTCACCATTCACTGGACAATGGATTCAGTTTGTCCTTTTGAGTGGGAAAGAACTAAACTCTCCAGCTGTATCCAGTTTGCCGCCACTACATAAAATCAGTTGAAACTGTGAATTATATTAATAGATTATAGTTAACATTAAATTATCCCACAACGTGAATTTTATCAGCCAAATAACAGTTATTAATCTGCTCAGTGGTTTATCTGAAGAAATGCGAAGGTGTAGAGGCACCGATCACCACAGATAACTTATCTACCTGTCAGGGGCAGTGAAGCCTCAACAGTGATGCCTTTGGGCCATCTTATTACTGCTCATCTCATCTGAGAGGGAGTTTAACTGGAAAAGGCATTTTGCAAATTACTAGTAGCCTATGCAGACCTAACTGTAGGTGCTGGTGCAAGAGTGTAAAAGTGGATATAGATTACAAATGGTCCTGTAGGGGAGAATTAGTTTGCACTGGAATGTTTTGTGTTATTACATTGTTGTATGCCACTCACTGCAGTGCGTGTGTGTGTGTGTGTGTGTGTGTGTGCCTGTATGTTTGTGTCTGTCCATGTCTGTGCATCTGCTGATGTGTGTGTGGTGTGCAAGTTTGTTTCTGCCTATCAATGTGCATCTGCAGTTGTCTGTGTGTGTGTGTGTGTGTGTGTGTTTGTGTGTATGTGTGCGTGTGTGTGTGTGTGTGTGTTTGCATCTGCAGATGTTTGTGTGTCTGTGTGTGTCTTGGCAAGCATATGTGCATGTACATAAAAAATAAATCCAGATGACATCACCGCTGCTGTTGGTTCCCAAACATGCCTTTCCCACTGTGCTAGACTACCATGAGGAAAACAGGCTGCCCCGCTCACAGTTCCATGCCAGCCTGGCTTCCGCTCTTTATTTGCACAGCTCTGATCTAAACAGCCACATTGTCTCCTGGTCCTGCAGAAACCCAGAGTAATCACTGTCTGTTTGTCTGGAGCTTCTGACAGTAATTGATTGGGATGGTGATTGCAGGCTGACCTGATTCAGAGTTGCCACCCTCATTGGAGACAAGAGTTAAATGAGGAACTCCTTGTTCCAGACATCCAGATTGTCTCAGTGCAATTGTTTGTCTTATTGAAAGTCTCTTCGGTAAATATGTGGAAGCATTGGTAGTTTTAATACTGGATAAAGTTAGTTGTAAAGAGGTACTTAGTTGCATACCCCAAAAAGGTCATACATGTCCTGAGAAGAACAATACAGATCAGTCATTATCAATGATGTCAATGATGTCAAACTTCATAACTGTGTTGTATGTGTTGAGTCATGAGTAAGTTCCATCTATGGAGTCCACTGAGGGTGGAAACTTGCCTTGAGGTTGGAGTGCGCAGACAATATAATGAACAGCATCCAAACAGAGGTATTATTAAATGAAAGCTTTGGAAGTTACCTCTGCTTTCATTTCATAATCGGGCACATCTGGACCCTTTCCCCTCTCCAAACACAGCTGTTGTGGAAACCTGTGACAACATGCCATCTTCTCTCCCACACCTATTATTCCTTTTACAAGCTATTCAATGAATTTCTCCTCGTCTGAGTTGTATTATTAACACGGTTCTTCTCATATCCTGTGATAGTGTGTATAGTGTGTAGTGTTATAAGTAACAGTAAACAGTAAACAAAGTAGTATATTATGTAGAGTATGCACATATTCTCAACTTATACGTAAAGATGTCAGTTTGTTGTGTGCAACATTTAAGGTCTATGTATTGGATTGCAATGTGTTGCCTCTCCTATCATGGGTTTGAGAGGGTTAAATACTGTGTGGTGCCACAGAAGCAGGCTCGATGCTTCTGTCCTCTGTGGCCCAGGCTGCCCCATTGTGCAATGCCAACGGGAGGCAGCTGCCAGTTGTGCCCACTGTGGTTGGCAACACCTGTCTCCAGTCTTCTTCATGACTTGAATAGGGCCCTCACACACATTCAAGAGTATTTTTTGTGGAAGTGGGCACTGACCTGCTGATGGCATACCAGTTGCATGGTACCAAAACCAGAATGGTTTTAATGACACGCAGGACTTTGAATCCGGATATTGTGAAGACATTTTATTTTAAAACAATGTTGCGTTATCAGTGTTCCTGCATCACTGCATACCATATATTTTTACTTTCCCTGAATAAACAGACAAATAGGCAGACATGACACTCATATAAAGACAGGAAAAAAATGCTTCGAAGTGACATACAGAGAAATCTAACTCCTGTTTTAATGGAGCCACCATTTTAGGAGAACAATGAGAAAGTCCCCAATAAGTGTTACATCACCAACGCAGAGTGTTCCCTCTTGACAAAAGAAGAGGGGAAAAAAACTGGCAATGTCTATCAGGATTTCACTGTGTGGACGCTCTCACGGAAGATACAATCTTCTTTTTCCCGCGAGGTCGGTGTCTGGCCACCTCATGCCAGGCGTGAATGGCCAGAGGAGCACTGAAGGAAATCGGCAATTAATTTCCCCTCAGGCAGACCAGAGCAGACCCGTATGGCCTGGAGCCACTCACTGCACACCACCCCAGACCAGAGAGAGGGAGAGAGCAGGAGGAGTGGGGCCAATTGTGTTTTCTGAAAAGGCTGGGAAATATTTTTACAGGGTCAATTATGTGCTTGAGGAATTGCGCAAACAAAGAGAGTCGACAGAGCAAGTGCACTTTAGGAAGATGTGTGCTATTGTGATTGATTGTTCTCACTCTTCCTCCCTGCGTCATGTCTCAGTTTTGGTTTTGGACTAATTGAAATAGAAAATAAAAAACAATGGCTTTACAAACTGTTTATACCTTGAGCCCCCCAAAATACAGAGAAAGAGATGGAGAGAGAGAGGAGCCAATGATTACAATGGTTATGTTTTCTGTTCCTACTATGTTTCCAGTCTGTTCATTTGTTTGACATGATTTCTGTTTATCTCTAATGAATAAGCAAAGTTTCGTTTTTCAGTGAGAACTCTGGAATCTGATGTGTGCCTGGGATCTAAACGCCTTCTTTTTTGGCCCTCGATGGAATCCTACGCAGACATATTCTAGAACTCTTCATCAGATTCAATCCCATAGCTCCAAGTATTCATGGGATTATTTAGTGTTTTAAATGAGGAATTCATCCTAGACTACATCAGTTAAAGGACTGTGCAATCTGTTATCTGAAGAGTGCTACAGTGTAGGCCAGATGCTGAAGAGAGCTCTGAAAGCATACTCTCATCATTGTATACTGAGTTTATTTTACGAGTTTAACGGTCCATAGCTTGGAAATGCTACTTGATAGTCATTTGGCAGAGAATCATTTCCAGATATTTTACAGCTGTCTCACTCAGTGCCTCTCAATGCAGCCACTGTGCTGTTATCTATAGCAACAAATGGCTGATTGTGCGTATGTATGGTGTGTGTGTGTGTATGTGAGTGTGTGTGTGCATGCGCCATTATGTCTTGCTCTTTTTTTTATGATGAATGCAGTATTGTAGATTGAGTGAGCGAATCTGCCAAGGAACCCACTCATAAATACCGCAGCAACTGCTCCTGTGCGCCAATCTTTTTCCCTTCACGTTTTTTTCCCTTTCAGACTGCATGATTGAGGAAGGCTATGTTATACAACAATTAGGTCCAGTCGATCAATTTATTCATTTCTGATTGGACAAGAGGCATTCAATGAGTGGCATATCCCCAATTGGACTCTTCACTACTAGTAATCACTCCGCTTTTGATATACTGTTAAATTCCTACATTCCATACATTCAAAGTATTGACACAAATGTGAGTGTGGGACTGACCATTGTCATTTTGTATGCGGCGGATTAGCAAGTTACGGTTTAAAACAAAGCATCCCTATAAGAGATTGAATGAGGTTTTGGAAAATTGTCAAAATAACGCCCATGGTGGTTAAATAACTATTTGAGAGACCCAGCATTGGATTCTGTTAAATACAATGTATGTGTATGTTGTCTTCGTATAGACTTTAGACTAAAATATATCTGTTGCTATCCCTCTGCTAATAGTGAAAAATAACGGACGAAGTGACTTAATGCATCACAGATAGCCGACAGTTAGTCACAAAAGACCGACTGATAACCACATTTTTACTCGCTAAACGGTTTGCTTAGGTTTTTTACTGGTGTTGTTTCACCTACACCTTAGTTTTAGCTGAAAACTCATTCATTTTTTTATAGGATTTTTTTTTCTTTAGAACCAGGAAGTGTTTAAGTGCTAACTCTAAAAATGCAAACTTCTGGTTGTCTTTCACACTCTATGTATAGCTTCACTTTTTGGGGACAACATGCTGTCCACCTCTATAAACACAGACAGTGATTGATTCAAAGCAAGAGAGCAAGCTAGAACACATTTTACCAAGGGGGGTAGAGAATGAATGGACAATCTGGTGTCTTCAAACTCAATTAGTCGGTAGTAGAACTGTTGTATAAAAGCAATATAACACTTGAGCTCATGAGGTTGGTAAAGGAAATTCCCACAGCTGTGATTCGGCCGTAGGTAATCACTGCTGTGGGGATATCCTTTACCAATCCCACTTTCACATCCTCACTGTTCCAAGAGAATGATTTTGAACCAAATGAATATATAGTTCACTTATATAAGTACCTCAAATACCTTTCAAGTCACATCAAACATTACTGTAAGAGTTTCAGAAATGGTCCCACAATATTGTTTAAATTAAGGCTATCTAGCCTATACATGTGTTTATTTAACATCATCATTAACATAGATGTCTTATAGATAGAAAGAGAGAGCTTAGATTTAGTGAGAGAGTTCAGACCTTCAGCCGCTGTATACAGAGACCACTCCTCTGTAAATATTTAGCTAATGGTATGGCTGGGTTAAATGTTTAGCTTAACGTAAGGCTTGGAATCAACAAGTGGTAAGGATGATACTTGTGCAGATCCTGTACTGGGCCACAGCACTTAACACTCTCCATGGTCTGTAGCACAGAGATGGCGTCAGAACTTGTTAAACTGTAGCCTAGTACCTTTGTTTCAAAGTTTCAAACCAGTATTTTAGCAAAAATTATTCTCAGAAAGATGAAAGGTTCACAGGCAATGCACTGTGACCTGTTCCTGTTGTTCCAACCCGTTAAGCCTATTTAAGGTCTTTGCTTTATAACATCATTACAATTTTTTACAACTGCTTACACATTTAGTGATGAATCTAAAACACTCCTGTTTTTGACAGGCTTTGCAGTTACAGTGTTACAGTGCACTTCATAGAGAAATCTGACAAAACAAAACACACAATTACAGTACTTTCTTAAATATTTACTTTTGTTTTCCCAATAGACTATACAAAATTCAAAATAGTATGTTAAAAAGCCTCCTATTTGGGTCATGTCACAGCAACTCATCAACATCACCCTAGAACTGCATAGCCTTGCATCTTGAGGGGCAGTGTTTTAAGTGCCACAAGTATTCAATTTCTGTTTGTTGTGTCTTAGATTCTGAGCTCTTTGTGTATGTTTTTGCAAAAAGTGTTGAAAGGCTGAGAATTAGCTTATAGTTTTGCAGATTTGGTGTGGGGTTTTGCTTATTAAGTGACGGGTTCAGAAACTGTGTGACAAGATACAATTTCGTGTGTGTGCAGTTTGAAAAAAACTGTAACAGGGGGCCTTAGAAAAACTTAATTTTGAAAACTAACATTGAAATTTCCCACAGTGTCCCAAAGTGTTACTTCAAAGACAACTGTAGTACTCCTTGAGTAGGAAGACAATTATGACGTTATCAATGGCATGATGTATATGGTATGGGTATGTCGACAATACAACTTAAGAAACAATCAGAAGTAGATTTATCAAATTGAACAACTCCAAAAAGGGAGAGAACTGACCAGTTATTATCTGTTCAGACAGCAGATGGCGCTGGTTTATTTTAGAACGTAACTGCACCTTCCATGAACACATCCATGCTCTCCCATACTGGAGTTACCCACAGTCTGTGGGTGTATCAGTTGACCAAAATGCATTTTTTACAAGACAAGCAATGCAGAATTCTCTGTCAGCACACAATTCACTTGACTGTGATTTGTAGCACACAATTCACTCAGCCGTGCTTTGCTTCGACCTATAACACAACACTAATTCAAAGCAATTGCTCTTATAGAGAAATGAAACACAGCACAAATTTCCCATTATAGCCAATGCTTCACATCTTTCTGTCAAGAGTTGGTATCTGTTGATATCTTTACTGGATTTATTTCAGCAGTTCTAGTGGGCAGCTGCTTGGATGGCACTCAGGCCCCCATAAATCTCTTCCCACCTTAACTAATCTTCTGGCAGAACCCGACGAAGCCCTCCCACTGTGGGGGAGTTCAAGTGCCTGAAAACTGATATATTGAGGGGTTGTGCACAGAAAATGGCTTCCCTCAGTTTGGCAAAAAATGACTGCTTCTCACCATCTCAGAGCAAAGAAACCAGATTGTTGAATATAAACTGTTACATCAATTTCTATTTAATTCAACTTTATTTATTTATATAGTGCCAGTGTGTTGAGATTTTTCTCAAGACGCTTTACCGAGCCCAAAGCCTGTAGTCATGCAGTGAGCAGACAGAGGGATGGTATGAGATTGTGGAGAGTAGATGTGTCCTCGAGGGCACACACAGTTAAACAGATTGGCACTCATTATTAGCCTCAGATCTTGTGTTGCCTGCATGAGTCAGACCACCCGTTTGAAACAAAACACCACCCACAAAGACGAGGTCAGTGGAGAATCATGCTTTTACTGGGAAACACACACACAAACACGCACATGCACTCACACACACACACACACACGCACACAAACACACTGAGAAAACACTTTCCTGAGATAAACACTTTAACAAATAAACATATTAACTCACTCACACGCACACAGTCACACACTAACGGAAGATAAGTAGAGACACAACAGAGGGGGAGGGGGGGGGTGAGTGGGGTTGCATCCTTCGTTTCCCCCTTCCAATCATTTTCCCTGTGGCACAACACATTTTATACCACTCATCGCCATTGTGAGGCACAGGAAAGCTGGAGGAAACAGCACACACACTCACACAGTCCACAGGAAGAGATATCCCTCCTTTCTCGCTTCTTACTCATCTCATAGGCAATGTTGGCCTTTTGTTTTAGCCTTTTGTTTTAGCCTGTGAGGTCAGCCCATGGACCTGGTCACCCTATAAAAAAGGTTTGGAAAGACAAAAAACAGAACAAAGCATAGTGGCAAAAAAAGAAGCCAAGCCAAGAGTGATTCAAGTAAATAAGTAAGGGATAACGTATAGTCCGCCAGTAGTGCGGCGCAGAATTTTTTTTACTTTAAAGTTTGAACTATTACTATTAAACTATTACTTACATTACATTACCTTAAGTGAAAAAAATACTTGCGGAACAGCTGTATTTATAAAGAAATAGCAAACCTTCGAACTTGGGGTGGCCCATTCAAATCAATTGAACTTTTTGCAACATTATGACGAGCTATATAATAAACACTGATTTAGCATACCTCAGCTGCTACTGTTGGTGACACAGAGCAGGTTTGTGTCTAAGGCCGCATTTGTTAGAAGGCTGGAAGACTTCTGTAGGGTGGGCACACACCAGCACACATCTTAGCCTCTGCTGGTACAATGTAGAGAGAGGAAATAGGAGATTAGTAGGAAATGGTTCCTTCTTCCTTAGGACACATGGTCGGTCAATGTTTAAATGTGGAAAGGCATACATTGTGTTTCCTGAAAAACATGTTTAGAATAACATTGAAAATGATAGGGCCTGGAAAATATCTTTATTGTATGACATTTTGCTAAACCCAAGGCTTCATCGTGGTTGGAAAAGTCAAACATGCTTGAACTAATTTAGAATGCTGGTTAAATGTGTTTCCATGTATAGAGGAGGCAGAGTCATGTTACAGAATGCTATCAGTGATCACTGACAGTGATCATGTTTATATTGCCCTGGGGAATTTCACGAGATGCCAAAAAAGTCAATGAATCATGTTTGTGTCATTTACAAGTGCTGGGCAGGATATCCTGTCCAGCTTTTAGCCCCCCGCTATTCATTAAATTAGCACTACATCCCCTTCTGAACATTGTACAGCGTGTCTCTCCACTGAGTGAGCTAGCGCTGTGTGGATAGGGTCCCTGGTGGCGTGTCCTGTGGTTTAGTGATGTGTGTGTTTGTGGTGAAGGCACACGTGTGCGGGTTACCAGCGTGCTGTCCTGTTTCACACATGTTTGCATGCCTGTGGCTTGTTTTATAACCAGCGTGAGCAGAGGTCAGTGACCCGTGCTCGCTCGACAAACACACAGAGACACATTAAACCTATTGCTCCACTTCCTCCATCTCTATTCTCCAGCAGTGTGTTTGCATGCCCTAGAGTTGGCCCAGTGCTGTTGAACATGCTTGGTGAGAGAGATAGTGTGTGTGTGTGTGTGTGTGTGTGTGTGTGTGTGTGTGTTTGTGCGTGCAAAAGAGAGAGGGAGATAGAAAGTGTTCATCTTCATATACATGTTCATGCATGCATCTCTATCTCTCTGTGTGTATGTCTGTGTATATGATTGTGTGTTTGTGTGTGTGTGTATGGATGTGTGTGAATATATGTCTGTATATTATTGTGTGTGTGCGTGTGTGTGTGTGTGTTTGTGTGTGTGTGTGTGTATGGATGTGTGTGAATATACTGTATGTCTGTGTGTGTGTGTGTGTGTGTGTGTGTGTATGTGTGTGTGTGTGTGTGTGTGTGTGTGTGTGTGTGTGTGTGTGTGCGTGCGTGTGAAAGACAGATGAAAGACAGGAGATAAGAGGATAGATAAGAAGAGAGTGAAAGTAGAGAGGCTAATTGTGTGACAGCTAAGCTGACCTCCACCAGAGACTTGTGGGAAGTCTTGGGGTGAACAGCTGGATGGGGGAGTTTTTGGGGGGGGGGGGGGGGGGGGGAGCTGGGGGTGGGGGGGGGGGGGGGGGGGGGGGGGGGGGCTAAAAGTATTTGAACAGGGCGATTTTGTGAAGTGACCATGTGGGCATCATGGACTTCAGCTTGTGGGAACTCAACTCCGGCTAATTAGTCCGCTCATCTCTGATGATGTCATCCATCTCCTTGGAGACGTGGAGGGAAACATGGGCCAAATCAGACACGCTCTCAGCTGTTCTCCCTCATCTACATCCCTGATAGCGCACAGTCCCGCATGAATAGATGCATTGTGGAGAGGAAGAAGAACATCTCTCTGGTGAAGGATGCCGACTGTTTTGGTCCGCACAAAACCTTGTAAGCGCCAGCTATGTTATCAGGGTGGACTCTCTCTGGATTTGCACTGAAATTTCCTGTTTTGGTTTCGATAACCAACATCAGAGGTGTCAAGTGCATATGGCAACAGTAGAAAGTGATCCTTGCTCTGTTTAACACATTCTAATGAAAAACTGCCTGTCATTGAATTTTCTGGTAAGAAATACATGGCCATTATTAACTTATGTTTGAATTTCACAAGGTGTGTAAAGACCAAACACATTCAATAGAGTCATGGACCAGCAGAGCCTGGGGTCAGCTGTAGGAGGATTCCACTAATCATTCTGCCACCTCCACAAATGGGGGGGATGCAGGGTCACGACCTTCGGAGGGAACTTTCCACATTAATCTGAATTCTTCACACACACACACACACACACACACACACACACACACACACACACACACACACACACACACACACACACACACACACACACACACACACACACACACACACACAGACTGGGCGTGCAAGAGACTATGCATCCATTCAGAGTCATACAGCAAGTTCTGGTCCACTCTTCCTGCCCTTGAACTTAAAGTTATCTTAAAGTTAGCCAACTTCAATTTACAAGCAACACAAGACAACTATAACAACCCAACTTGAAGGATTTGAACCCCATGTTTGAATTTGAACTTCTGATTTATTGAATGAGAGAAATGCGAACCCTTTAGTACTCTAGTAGTTTATCTAGCAAAAGTAGCCCCACTTCTGGTGGGTCTGTGCTTGTAGGCACGTGTTTACAGAAGAAACAATAAAAGAAGACACTGTGACATGGAAAAGGGGTGTCTGCATAGCTGATCCTGTTCCTGTGTTGCTGTGGCACACAGAGTTGTGCACAGTAGTAGGCTATGAGTCTACTGGGGGGGGGGGGGGGTACATGTATCATTCACTCAGGCCAAGGAGGGGCTCTGAAAGTACAGAGGACATTGACCAATAAGGAGCATTCTCTTTCTCTATGTTTCTTTTTCTCTCCTCCCTTTCTCTCGCTCTCTCGTCTGTGTTCTCTCTCTCTCCCACTTTTTTCACCTCCTCCTTTTTCCCTCCCCCTTTCTCCCTCTCTCCCCATGTCTCTCTCTCTCTCTCCCTCGTTTCCTACCTCTCTCAGTAAGGACTGCACAGGGAGTATTGGACTGCGAGGCATCTGGACTGTGCCAAGTGTGCGTGCACTAGTAGTCCAGAGAGCCTCCACAGGGGTAGCTGTTGCTGGTGGTGCTTCATGAAACTCTGTTAGACTTGACCCCCCGCACAATGGCAGACACTCGTCTCTGGCTGTGCCTCAGCCTGATGCTGGCTCTCCACACGGGCCCACTGCATGCCTGGTGGTGGAACGCAGCAACAACGCCGTCTCCGGTCAACAACCCGGGGACAGCAGCAGTAGCAGGAACGGAGATGAAGGAGGAGAAGATCACAGACGTGGGCTCAGAGATCCTGGACGTGGCCAGCGGAATCAAGCAGATCATGCAGACGTGGGATCAGGACCCAAGAGCTGGCGGAGCAGGGCGGACAGGGGAGCAATCGACGGGTAATGACAGGTTACGAGTGGAGCAGCTGGTGTTTGGTTCTGAGGCAGGTCATGGAGGGTCCTCTGGGGGAGAGAAAGGGTATGATGGTCCCTTGGTTACAGCTAGGGCTTTGGCAGATTCAGGTTCAGGGTCTACTAACCCTTCTGGTGTAGGTAACGACTGGCGGCTGCGTGACGTCACCGTGCCGGCCTGGATGACCGCTGGTGACGTGTCTCCCGTCTGTCTCCCGCGCGGCTCTGATTGGGGCTTCTGCTCGTCTGGCGGCAGGGCGTCTAGCACCTTCACCGTGCCCAACTTCCTGAACCACACCAGCGCGGAAGAGGTGGGGGCCACCCTGGGCGACTGGGCGGGGCTCCTGAGCTCACGGTGCCACCGGGATGTGGAGAGGTTTTTCTGCCTCCTCCTGGCGCCGGCTTGTCCGGGGTCAGGTGCTCTTCCGTCTCCGTCACCCCCTCCTCTTCTGCCCTGTCGCAGCCTGTGCGCGATCCTGACGGATGCGTGCTGGGGGGCTCTGGGCGGGCGAGAGCTGCCCGTCACGTGCGACTCTTTACCGGAGGGTCTGCCCCATCAGCACCCTTGCCAGCCCGTGTCCAGTTGTAGATGTGCAGGTAACGCAGCTGGTTAAAATGCATCACCCAGCAAGGCCCAGAGGGAGAGAGTGGGAAGATGCATTTTGAACCAGAACGTCTGTGGCTTGTCAGTTTGTGTTGTGCGTGTGTGTATGTATGTGTATGTGTGTGTGTTCAGGTGTGAAAAAGTTACCATTACTGGCATTCGCTTCGTTGACTGTGGTTAGCATGTGAGCTGTCGTTTGTGCTCTGCCACAGAGCTTTGAGAAGGTTCGTCATCATCATTGCATGCTTGTGCAGAGTTTGATGGCTGGCTGGCTTGCTGCTGGGCAAAGGTGGTTTGCATGCACTTAACAGAGACAGGCAGCCTAAGCTGCATGTATGCATTATACAGCACGGAAATGAATGGAGCTGAATTATGCCTGTTGCATGCATGGCAGTATCTTATGCACGACATGGCACTGGTGCACACCTCCTCTTGCATCTCTCTTCTGACAGAAGATCAGTTGTAGACATGATTTATTATTTAAACCCTTATTTCAACCCTTATTTTTCAAACTGAAAATGGACAGAGCATTGCCTTTTAATACCTTAACTTTGTGTTGTGTAAACAACCATTTCACATTGAGTAAGGATTACCCACCAGACGTCTGTCATGGTGTGAATTAAGTAAAACCATTTATTTGTTGAAGATTTATGTCGGAAACAAAAAGATGAACCGGTGGAAATTAGATTAGCCATAACAAGTAGGAAACCAGACCCATTGTCTACTCTACAACGTGAATGAGAGAGAGAGAGAGAGAGAGAGAGAAAGAGCAATCAGAGTGAAAGCATCTGGAAAACTGTGGTTTGCTTGTACTCTAGGCATGCGTTCAGTAACAAGGCTAAACTGCTGTGCATGTAGATCTGCTTTACCTGCTGCTGATATGAGACCTTAGGGGATGAACTTCCTGAACGGAACATGGTCTGATTCAAAGACTATAGAGAAGCGTACATTGCATGGTTTTAAAGTGCCTCTTGGCTCTGTTACTCAAAAGAGGACTGTATGGTCATGGAGGAAGTTAGCTCTGCACAGAGGTGGTTAGTTATAGGGGTATATTGGCATGACAGTGATTCTTGAGTTTCAGGAGGCTTGGCTTGATATGAGCGTGTCTTTCCCTGGTGGTGTTCAACAGGGATCTGACCAACAGAATGGCCTTTGTGTGTGTCGTTACGAAGAGCCTTGGAAAAACCTTAAACCACATGTTTGTCTGTGATTTATAAAGTCACATTCTTGCCAAAAGAGGTCACGGCCCACTGAAGGGAATATTAAAAAATATTTCAGTCTGGTCACTGCACTCCACACACACACACACACACACAAACACATTCCCATGCAAACACACACACACACACACACACACACACACACACACACACACACACACACACACATACACACACACACACACACACATGTAAAACAAGAAATACAGTGTGAGACATGAAACTCTTTGGCAGTTCACCATACCTTTTGTTTCTGGGTCTCTGTCATTCTATCAGGCAAACTGAGGGATTCTTCACTTGTCCAGAACAGTGTGTTCCAAAGCTGCATTACATGCTGATATGGGCTGAACTGGTCTTGAATGAAAGGTTATCCTAGCCATCACAATGCTCCATTTCGTGACAGTCCTTCAGTAAATGGGTAGCCTTCGCTTTTTTATCACATATAGCAGCTTGGGTACACCCTCACTAGTACTGCATAAGATAGTGATAGGGCTGGGCGGTATGACGGTATATACCGTGCAACGGTAGAAATGTGTCTACCGGGAGAGATTTGGCCATACCGTTTCAACCGCGGTATACTCTTATTTTGAAATCCAATCGATTTATTTTTAGATAATGACCTCCGAACTATACTTCATCCCTCTTATTATACAGTAACTCGCCAAAACAATAGACATTTCTCCAAAAATATCTCTTTAACGATTTTGTAGCCGTTTTGTGATTTCTGCTGAGAAATAAAATAGAACTCTAAAGTTTCAGGTGTTGCGTAGCAACCCATTACTTCCCGTTACGTTAAATGACTGGACTACTTGCGGAATGATATGAAAGATGGTCAGTGGTCATTACATTTTCGCAGCAGTGAAAATAAAGAAATTACAGACCTGCGAACGTTGGGGTGGCCCATTCAAATCAACGGAACTTTTTTGAACATTCTGAAGAGCCGTATAATACGATACCCAGTACAATTTTTAAGCACATAACCTGCAAGGACTGTCATGCCTACTTGTTGAGTAATCCTCGACTGTTGGGCAAGATTCAATATACTGAAAAATATAGACTGAAAAGTGTCTAGTGTAGGCATTTATTTTTCAGTATTTCAAAGTGAATGAGCTGTGAGAGCACAAGAACAGTGAGCGTCTAGCAGCGATTATCATATACATGTATGTATGTCAACGGCGATTACGGCCAAACCAACGAGATTCTAAGTAATATGGAGACAACACTTTTTTGGTACTCCACGTAGATCATAAACCCTTGAATATAAAAACGACTCAGTGAAATCGGTTGAGAAATATAAACGCTATCTATAGTGCTTTTTATCCAGAAAAACTGCAGCGCCATCATTTACCTGCGTCTGTTTACAGACCAGTCATCACCTCGTCATCACGTTAGCACGTCGCAGCAACGGGCTGAGGTGGTCAATTGAGCGTCTATGTCTATGTGTAATGGCCAACTTCTTAATTTTTTTATTTTAATATGTGGCCATATAAAGAAAATATCTCATCATTATTGCGTTAACATATGGACACACATTGAAAAGAAAGTTTTAACACTTGAGTTATCTTCTGAAAGTACATTAAAGAACCACTGAAACATAAGCACTGGACTAAATGCCACAGAAAGATTTTTCCTTTTTTTTTTTTTTTTACATACACCTTGCTTTTATTTTACTATTTAAAGATTCAATGGATACTGGCCACTATTGCTTAGGCCAATAGCCTATTGAGGCAGTATTGTTTCTGCACCTTAGTGTTCTTAAGGGTCAATAAATAAATGTCTGTGGACACATTTCGCCACCGCTGAAGTGTCCTCTTTTTCAAAAACCCAAATCTGGTCACCCTACGTATAATAAACCGTGATATATACCGTAACCGTGATATAAAATTACAAATACCGTGATAGAAGATTTTGGTCATATCGCCCACCCCTAGATAGTGATATGCATTAACAGAATATTGTTAGCAACAGTGTGCTTCAGACATACATGTAAATAATAGTCAGACCTAAGGGTGGCTAATATTGCGTTCAGCAGCACTTCTGCTTGTGCTAAGCTCATATTCTTGCTTCTGCAGTTGCTTTGCAGGACTAATGTAGCTGTGTGTTATGTAATTCTTATGTAAGCTCTGAAATCCATCACTGGCTGTCCTGTGGGAGTGGCTCACACGTTTACTTGCGCATTTCAAACTTGAGCGATTCATCTCTGCTCTTGTTCATATCTGCCACTGATAGATTATGGACTGGTCTTGGATGCTTCCCAGTTGCTATCCCCAGCCTCCTCCTCCTCCTCCTCCTCCTCCTCCTCATGCCTTCCTGCTTAGACTCTCACAGCCAGACCCCTGCCCTGCTTGCATTCTGCGCTGTGCATACCACACTCCTTCAGCAGTCGGCTTGGGCTGTGGAATTATGGGTGGGTGGGAAGGAAGGATGCCTGCTGCAAATCGATTTAACCCCCTCATCTCATCACAAGGCACCTCAGTATCAGGCTATCCTGCGTCCATCCATCTTGTGTGTCTTGTTTGTGGGAATCTGTCTTTGCATATCCCTATTGTCTGTGAGTGTGTAAGGGCTGTGTATGTGTGTGTGTGTGTGCATTCGCGTGTGGGATGTCGGCAGAGCAAAGACTATGGCGATTGTCTGCTATGATCTGGCGGGAAAGGCCAGTGGGGGTTTTGTGTGTGTGTGTGTGTGTGTGTGGTGAGAAAGGGCTTGGTGGCATGCCTGGTACAACAAGGGGGCCCTGTGAGCATCCCCAGACGAGGGGGCACACAGGGACCTCAGGAGGCGCCTCACTCTACATGGACATGACTGTAACGGATAGAGGGGATTTTCTTTTTTCCGTTGTCTCTCCCTTTCACGCAAGCAGCAATTTCACAATTGGGGACGTTCAGATCAAGAGAGAATGACAGAGAGGCTTTGTGTGGGAACACTGCTGGTGTCAGTCGAGTGAGAGAGAGAGAGAGGGTATGTGTCCGTGTGTGTGTGTGTGTGTGTGTGTGTGTGTGTGTGTGTGTGTGTGTGTGCGTGCGTGCGTGCGTGCGTGCGTGCGTGCGTGCGTGCGTGCGTGCGTGCGTGCGTGCGTGCGTGCGTGCGTGCGTGCGTGTGTGTGAGAGAGAAAGGGATTATAGGATTCACTCTGATTAAGTCACCGGGAAGGCCTGGAAAGATCTCTCTCATGGTGGGTGGTTCTGCCGTCACTTGTGTGTGAACCACCAAACAGTGGAACGACCCTCTAAGAAACGGCTATGAGTCTTTCAGCAGCAACTTTCCCATCTCCACTGGTTCTAGTGCAGTATACCCTCACATTTCACATCGCTCAGTATACTTCACTTTCCAGAAGGTTCCACTTCTGGCCAGAAATTGCTGTAGGAAAGCAAATCTGCCAAGGAACACATCCAGCATCTGTTTGCCATGACCACTGGTGTAATATGGCCTGGGAAACACAGCCCACTAGACCTGGGTAGGAGCCCAAGGCAGATAGACACAGAAGGAGAGAACAGTACAAGTACAGCGCAGTACAAGTACAGCACAGGTGGAAACACACACCCGGCCTGGGTGGACAAAGCCCTCTCAGCTGTCAGTCCACTGCTGCTCTCTGGCTAATTGGAATCCATATCCACCCAGCTGCATTCTGTCTTTTGCTCTGCTGATTATTATTTACATTATGCAGATGCTTTGATCCAGAGTAACTTACAGTATTACACTGTTATATTTGTAAGAGCTCATCCCTGGGTACCTGTGAGTTCTCATCTCTGGGTCCCTGTGAGTTCTCATCCCTGGGTCCCTGTGAGTGCTCATCCCTGGGTCCCTGTGAGTTCTCATCCCTGGGTCCCTGTGAGTTCTCATCCCTGGGTCCCTGTGAGAGCTCATCCTGGACACTGGTGTTGCTCGCAGCTTGTTGTACCACTTGAGCTACAGGAACCGCTATAGTATAGTATAGCAGGTAGTGATCTCTTTTATTATCTTCTGGCTGTGCTGCCAGAAACATCCATGAGTCCCTAGGGCTTTAGTGAATAAACTCACCCCCCCTTCCTGTGTGCTGTTACAAAAGGTTTACATTTTACAAGCTACATTTTGCATAGACGTGCCCTTTCACATCCCCACTGTATTATGAATTATTATGAGGTTGGGGCAGAGAAGGAGTTATCTGATGTCTCATTATGTATTCCATAGAGATAGAGAGAGAGATGGAGAGAGTGAGAGGGAGAGAGAGTGAGAGAGATGGAGAGAGAGAGGGAGGGGGTCAGAGAGGAGAGAGAGATGGAGAGAGAGGGAGAGATAGAGAGAGAGAGGGAGGGGGAGAGAGAGGAGAGAGAGATGGAGAGAGTGATAGAGAGAGAGAGAGAGAAAGAGTTTGTTTGTTTGGACTGACCCTGTCGATGGGCCGTGCTCTGAGGATGCCCAGCTGTCCCAGCTGCCCACGGCGGTCTGTGTCTGGACATCTTTCTGACCACTTTTATTACCCCCCCCCCCCCCCCTTATTTAGGTTGGCCCCCACCCCTGGGAAGGCAACCTCCAGCCCTGGGTGGTGTAATGGGTTCTCCGCTGGGTGTTGAGTTGAGAGGGTGTTGGTTTACATGTGTGCTGCTGGGGTTTCGCATGTGCCGTCAGTGACTTTCTCATGCTTTATTACCCCTCCCACACACGCTCTGTCTCTCTCTCTCTTTCTCTCCTACCCTCTCTCTCTCCCTTCTTCCTCTCCTCTCCCCTCTCCCCCACCCTTTCTCTTGCTCTCTCTCTCTTTCTCACACACACACGCACACACACACATGCATGCAGACACACACACATACACGCATGCAGACAGACACACACACACACGCACACACACACACACACACACACACACACAAAGCCTAACACACACACACACACACACACACACGCACACACACACATCACATACTGCATACATATGAAACACACAGCGCCTGTGAATGTATTTCCTTACTGAGTCATTCTTAATGGTGGCAATGATTCTCGTGAGGGCATGGAGTTCTTGGCTGCCTGTCCTGAGGGCTTAAATGTGGATTTGGGTTGGGTTCGCAGTACCAAATAAGGAGAATCGCTGCATGTAGAGGAAAAAGTTTAAAAGATTAAGCAAGCACCTTTTATGGGATCAATGTTTGCCCCAAATGTATAATGTTTAACGACCCAGTACTTACAAATCATTTACATATTATACCTCTGTCCAGATTTTTCAGCTTGTGGCTAGCGTTAGCCTCCTTTGGTGTTGTTTGCTTGCTGTTGGTACCAAGCCATGGATGAACATCTGGTAAATACTGCAGATGTTTTACTGTGCTACTTCAGCCCCTTTAAAATTCTGTTTGACCATCAGATACCAGTGTTCTTAAGCACGTGGTTATCAACCCAGTGCAGAGGTATCAGTACATTGGTTAGTTGGGGTGACAAAAATGCAACGTGCTAGTGTTGCTTGGAGACTCTTGAGTCAAAATCAGAGACATTCTTGGTCTTATAGTCAATTCTTTAACATTGATGTTCAATCTCAGATCTGTCTCAGATGGAAGACTGCATATCCCCACATTTCACTTCCTTCACATCTCCTTTCTCTTCTGAAATGAAAGAGATGGTCCAAGAGATGGGAATATTATGAAATACTCAGATTAGTAAGAAAACCCTGTGGCCAAGTAAGACTTGAATGAAATGACCAATACAATTTCTCATTCATAAATGACCTTAGTGACTCATTTGTAACAGGCCTTTGTGGACAACCAACCCTGATCCTCTTTTAATCCCTTACAATCCTGAGTAGCCTCACGCAGTTCCTTGCAAGGTATGTGCACGTGCACATCAATCTGGTCATGGCAGCCGATTGTGACCATGACCCATGAACACTCAGTCTAAACTGTTGAGAGACGGCCGTCCCCTACGTCCCTGTGGTGCTGTTCCAGGTCAGGCATACCTGGGGATGTGGTGGTGTGTGTATGTGTGTGTGTGGGGGGGGGGGGGGGGAATCCCTGTGGAAACACACATCTGGAGCACATAACAGGCAGCCTGACCCCCCCCCCCCCCCCCATATTCCTTCAGTGTAGGAGTGTGAGGACCTGGGCATGACCACAGAGTGCAGGCATGCTCTGAATGTGTGGCGAATTGGGGAGGATCGCGGCAAGGAAAGGGGGGGGCAGGAATGAGCTGTCAATTAGGCAGGCGTCGCTGTGGAAACGCGTGAGGTGGAAATGGTCGTTCTGTTCCCACACTCTCTCTTACGCTCATTAAGATGTTTTGGCTTAATTTACCACCTCCACCTGGGGATCAACTTACAGTGGACCCCTGGTCCTCGCCAGATGCAGCTGCGAAGCTGATGGAACATTTCCAGAGGCATGTTGGTTTCACTTCCAAATATCATTGATGCTTGTAAATTCATGGGATTCTGGTTATTGCCTTAACCAAATAATATCCTCACAAGTCTTTACTGTGTCTATGATATTTTTGTTGTGGGTTGTAATATCTGGTTGTAATATCCAGAGTGGTTTGTGTTTTGTTTAACTGTAGTTGTATCTTCCCCATGTTATTGTTTAGATGCCAAGGGACAGCAGCTGTTCAGACATACAAGAAGAAGTCTGAGATAAATAATGTTTTCAGGTTATTGTCACATTCATCTGGGAGCCCTCTTGAGTACTGGGGATATCCATATCATATCCGATCCTCTGACCCCTGCATTCCTGCACATGCACTTGGGTAGGATTTCACGTTAGGGTTTAATAGGAAGTTAAGTAACATGAACTAAATGCTGTATTTAACATATAGCATAAAGCATTAACTATAATTCTTAAAGTAACCTCAGGACTGAATATACTTCAGTATTTACAGTTACATTACTTTGGGTTCAGTAATTCTGTAGCCTTTCCTTGTAAATCAGTGCATTAATTAATGTTAAAGCACCACCGAATATTGTACACGATCTGAGTTATCTGCAGAAAACCAGCTGAAATCTTACTGTGGCATGTTAAAGTCTAATATGTTTGTAAGCTGTGGAAACCCATGCGAATAATGGTGCTTGTCATAAATTCCCATCCATCTTTGGTGAAATCCCCCTTGGTTTTTGGCCAACTCATATATCAGATTTAGGAAACAGCTGTATTGTTGCTGGTGATGGTGGTGGTGGTGGTGTGTGTGAGTGTTTGTGTGTTTGTGTGTGTGTGTGTGTGTGTGTGTATCAGGACCAGATGTTATGGACATAAAACTTCATCACTTGATACCTGCTCCCTTTAAATGGATTGCTTGACTGCCTCTGCATTTTGAAGCTGATGATATTTATCTGTGTTCATTTTGATTGTCATTTCCGATGCATAAAACAAGAAAGACAGACACAGAATGTGCATCCTTTGCAACAATCCAACAATCGTGGCGCATTATCACTTTGTTTGCCAGGGAGCATAATTTCACATAGACTATCATCAACCAGATAAATATAGGGCACTCCAAGTCCATACAGACATGTAACCCTCATGGACGCCATGACCTCGCTTTTCTGTTCTATAAATCTTTTCTTTCTTTTTAGAAACAGCGTGGTGGTAAGTCCCTAACTCCGCTGCCTGAGTCTAATCCCTGCGGCTGCATTGTGTTTATGCTTCCTGTTGTCATTCCCATGTGATGCAGCATTGCCGGCCCTTTACAGCGAGGGTCGCATCTACTGTCTACTTTTTTATGAACCGCGCTATCTTGCTATTTTAAGGCTCTTCATGGGAACTGGATCGTAATCGTTAGCATGACATTTTTGGAGCTGGTTAACATTTGGGGGGAAAAAAACATTAAAAGATGAAATGATTAGAAGTTATACTCTATGCGTAGTAATCGGCTCATTCCCTCTTTGGTCTTATGCTGTGTCCCTGTCCAGTCTCGCACTCACTGCCTATTGTGCTTCACTTGACAAAAAAAATGCTGTTTGCTAAGTTGCAAATGAATGTTTAAAGCCCTCAACCTTGTGTGTGCTGCACTGTGCGAAGGAGAAAGACTAATGAAAAGGCTGATTTAACTATAAGCAGAATGCACTCTTGCAGAAGTTTTAACACAACCATCACAGATCATATGTGATTAGAACCTCCTAGAAATGGAAAGTAAGTTAAAATGCTTACATGTAACTGATAAACAACATTAGCGCCTACTCTTGTGAAAGAAAGAGTTGTGTTCTTGTTATGATCTACGAGGATGTTGTTAACTGTGGTTGTGACAAATAGCAAAAGATAGCATCTAATAATATTATTATTATTATATCTTTTACTTCTATACTGTTAATATATTTTACTTGTACTACCGTTTTATATCTTTAAGGGGAAAATGGAGAATTCTGTCCTGTTTACTCCCTGTGTGTGTTCCACCCAGTAGACCTGACACTGCAGCAGATAGTGGAGGACCCAGAGTCGTCGTCGGTCGAGCGGAGCGTTGATCCGGACGGCAACCCGGCCTTCATCTTCTCCAAGAAGTCTGGGGTGTCGCGGCTGGCCTACGGTCTCCTGGACAGCCCCTTCCACCGCAACTTTGCCCTGCTCTTCCGCCTGATGGCTGCCAATGACACCGGCATGCTCTTCGCCCTCACTGACAAGTCCCAGATGCGGATCCAGCTGGGCGTGAAGCTGACCCGCGGGAAGCTGACCGGACGGCAGGTGGCGGTCTACTACAGCGACTCCAAGGGCAAGACGTACGGCAAGGCACGGTTCGCGCCTGTCGCCTACTTTCCGCTGCCCACCGAGAACCACGTGTGGACGCGCTTTGCCATCTCTTTCAGCGCCAACAAGATCTCCTTCTTCCACAACTGCAACCGCGAGCCCATGGTGGGGACGTTCAGTCGCTCCAATGCACCCCAGCTGGTGGAGGCAGGGGCGGCCATCATGGTTGGGCAGGGAGGCCACCAAGACGGGGATAAGTTTGAGGTATCCCATCATGCGCCGTGTTCGTGCTGTCCACTCTCAGTGCTTCTTTCCGAATGTTTAAAAGACGACCGAGTCAACGCCTCATGAAAGTTACACACTAGTGTAGTAGAGAGTGTAGAACTGTGGATCTGTGTGTGGCTGTGGCTGTGGCTGTGGCTGTGGCTCAGCACATGATGAAGGGACACCCAGGGCTCTGTGTGCGGTCTAAGGGGAACTGACGGCTTCATCACTCAGAAATGATCCCAAACTGAGGCCTGCTTGTTCCCAGAGTCCAGATCCTGTGAGGTCAGGTCACACCCCCTCTGGGACTGGAAAGGGAGAATCCCTTAAGTTTGGGTAGAAAATTCGTTTTTTATTTTGTGTAAATGGCTCGACCATGTGGGGGGCTAAATGTTTCATTGTCCACAAGCACATGACAAATACAGTAGAATATCACATATCCTTCCTGTGGGTAGTGTGTGTGTTCAGTGTGTATAGTGCATCTGTGTGTGTGTCTCTATGTGTGTGTTCAGTGTGTATAGTGCATCTGTGTGTGTGTCTTTATGTGTGTGTTCAGTGTGTATAGTGCATCTGTGTGTGTGTCTCTATGTGTGTGTTCAGTGTGTATAGTGCATCTGTGTGTGTGTCTCTATGTGTGTGTTCAGTGTGTATAGTGCATCTGTGTGTGTGTGTGTGTGTGTGCGTGTGTGTGTGTGTGTGTGTGTGTGTGTGTGTGTCTGAGTGTGTGGATGATGTAAATGATAAGGTGTGCATGTGTGTCATTCCAATGAACCATCACACCATCCCTGTGATCTGCCCCTAAATATGTGTTTCTTTGTTCCTGTATTGTTCAGGGCCAGATATCCCAGTTGACCATCAGTGGGGACCCAGCCGCAGCTGAGAGACAGTGCTACACGTCTGATGATGAGGATGAGGATGATGTGAGTTCTGTCTTAGCTCACCCACCTGCCTACATGCAATTCCTATAGCATACCAGCAGAGAGCAGAGTTAACCAAATATTCCGATGTAGCAACTGATTGGCTAGCAAAAACTGTTAATACATTAATACATGATATAATACTGTTTTATTTGTACTTGTTCTTTTGTTATTAGATTTTTATGTCTGATAATAGTAGGAAGAATCACTTCCTGTATAAGCATCTCACCCTCTCTCTCTCTCTCTCCCTCTCTCTCTCTCTCCGTCTCACTCTCTCTCTCTCTCTCTCTCTCTCTCAGGCCTCAGGAAGTGGAAGTGGAGATGGCATTGACACTGATACTGATGACGGCATCACGACACGACCTCCCAAACAAAAGGTACATTGTGTCATCGATCACAGGACCCTTAATCTCCTCTTCAAATCTTTGCCTCTCTCATAATTACAGCTGTGAATATTTCCTCTGTACCAAATATATGTGCTTTCTCCACATGTTCCTAGGTTGAAAAAAAAACAGTCCAGCACAAAGTTAATCTTCAGACGACCATGTTTTAAAAATAAAATAAAATAATTTTTAGTCATTAAAGAAATAAATATACCCTTATCCTGCACCTACTGCTCCTGGTTATTAAGAGTACTGAAGCTGGGCTTAAGGGTATTGCCATATGTTAACTGTTATGTTTGCCAATTAGTTGCATGGATGACACATTTGGTGTCTTAACAAGCAGCTGTTTCTAGCATGATTATCTAACCCAAGTACTGAAGCTGTGATGGAACAGAGATGACCGCGTAAAACTCAGTGGTGTGCTCTCCATATTTGAAGATGTATCTGACGTTTATTTTTCCTCTTTCATGACCATGTGGAAATATCTCCTTCCAGACCCAGGATGTGCAACTTCTGCCAGAACCCCCAGTGTCCCGCACTGCCTCCAAGGGATCTCTTGACACTGGACGGGAAGAAACAGGTAGGTTATAGACTGGTGTTCCCAAACGGCTTATGGTGATTAGAGGTTTCCCTTTAGGCGGTTAAGTTGATGCTTCAGCCAGTCTCCTGACATGAAAGTTCATGATTCATTAGCAGTAACATTTGAGTCAGTGAGTACTCACAGTCTTTTGTACTGGTTCTCAATCCTGAAATCAGATGCACAAGTGGACATTTCTTGTTTGGCAACCTGAGAAATCTGGATCATAAAGTTTTTTACCACTGCATACACACATTTTTTTAAACCTTGTCCTGAATTAATGGGTAGCCCCCTCTAGTGGATAGGTTTAGTTACTGCTATACTTCCTGCATCCTGGTCTTGAGAAAACACGTTATTGGCTGATTAGCTTACATTTTCAGTTAGATTTTCAGCTCTTTCACACACACACACACACACACACACACACACACACACACACACACACACACACACACACACACACACACACACTCACTCACTCACTCACTCACGCACTCACTGCCACACGTACAATACATACACATACAAAACTTTTATTTGTCTGTTAAGGTATGAAAGTGATAAATTATATAAGATATCACTATGCTGCTATCTTTTTTGGTTTTGTTTATTCAGATTCAGATTATTCAGGCAGGTAGACCGCAAACATTGCTGACTGAAAAGCCCATTATAATGCCAGCAAATTTGCTTAGTTAGAATTATTCAGCTTATAAAGAGCAACATCTATTAGTTCAGTCTGGAATGGCAGAGGGACGGCTGGAGCAGCACCGGTGTCCCACCAGGAGAGGGATACAGAGCCATCACAAGTAGCCCTCTACACAAACAAAGCACATTATTTATTACCATGACATTATAGTAGCGGACGTTGTTTTTTCCTGATTTTGCTTTTCATGGCAGCTGAGAGGCTGATTGTGTTCTCTTTGCTCTAGGCCCCAAAGGAGACTCAGGGTTTGACACTGAGGGTTCTGGTGACACCTCTGAGCAGGAAGCCCCTAGAGAAAAGGTATTCCTCTTAGAGGGTCTTATAGGTCTGAAACACAAAATCACTTCAGTTAAAGCAGTTTACAGAAGCCAGTTTTCATAGTAGCTAGGACAGTAAGTGAAACCTCACAGGTAAGATAGACTAGTCAAATCCAAGCATTTGCAATTGTAATGAGTTAATCATGATAATAATTATTATTGAATCAACCTAAATAGGCTACCTGTTTTATTTGATCTGCCTATTTGACGCGTAGAACACAATGCAGTAGAAGATACAATACAGGACAGAAGAGTCTAGAAACTGTTTTGAGCACAAAAACTTTATCACAACTACCTAATTCATCTTTTCACTTTAATGAATCTATTTAATTTCGCCAACACCTTTATTAACCCTGACTTCAAATATCCCTTAAAATTAAGACTTAAAATGGTTAACATCCTTTCTCATCACCATCCTTTGACCAATCCTTCCATTGCTCCTCCTCAAGGGAGGTAAAGTGGTTGGCTCTCCCGGCATGAAGGGGGATACCGGACCTCCAGGTCCTCCAGGTCCTCCAGGGCCTCAGGGTCCACTCACAGAAGTTATGGACGCTGGGGACGGGAAGGTGGTGCACAAAGTGGAGGGCCGCCAAGGACCACCGGGGCCACGGGGGCCCTCAGGGCAACCTGGGCCAGCAGGCCGTGATGGCCAAACTGTGAGTACTGCTTTTATCTTTTGAGCTAATTTAAAGGGCTGTCCACACTTCCAACAATAACTATAACGACAACTGTTACTATAACGATATGAGCATCCACACTGACCAACTATAAGAAAAACCCATAGAGCAATATTTAAAACTATAGTATTTACAGTTGTTGTTACAGTTATCATTGGCAGTGCGGACAGGCCTTTATAGGCCAGGCAAAGTAGCATTTTTCGACAGACAAATTGTAAAAGAATTTTTTGCAGCTTAGATCATTTCTCTGAGGTGTCTAGAACCACATACTAAAAGTCCTAAGAAATCCTAGTTGAGGAAATATGTTAAATTCTCATCAATCCGAGATGTGTGCCAATAAGGCCAGGCAACATTACACCCCAATGGGGCTATTTTTTTCCTTTACTCCTATCAAAATGAAACTTTACACAATGAAACTACCCATGAAAAGTAAAACATTTTGTATTACAAGTTTCTTTGAAAATTAATTTTAATATGCAAAAGAGCTATACACTAATCGAATATGCCCAAAATACACCCAAATAGGCTTAATTTTTTCCTTTACTCCTACCACAATAAAACTTTACATAGTAAAAGTATACATGAAAAGTAACTTTTTTTGTATTACAAGTTTCTTTTGAAATTATTTGAATATGCACATGAGCTCCACACTTATTGAATACGTCCTAATTTGCATAGGCAGAAACACCATTCATATGTATAACAAATACATCGGCCCAATCTTCATCCAATCATCCTACTGCCAATGGGTGATGGCAATGCTGCCATTTTCTGCCATTTCTGTATGGTATATCAATACTTTTTGCATATATTGTTTTGCATTGTTTTGATGGATACACATTTGTGTTTTCTAGGGTGAAAAGGGTGACCAGGGTGTAGAGGTGAGGAACAAATACTGTATATAAAAACGTATGCTTTTGTTTTGGTGGTCGCTACATACTGTATTGTGTTGACACTACTCTCGTCCTGGTCAGGGTGCTGGTGGGCCGCATGGTTTCCCAGGAACCCCAGGGAACACTGGAATGAAGGGGCAGAAGGTGAGCAGGGCAACAGTGTTGTTTGGGGGCAGGCACTTTCCCATTGATACTGGGCAATAAATATTGATCTGGAGATAACCAGAACCCTCGGAACCAGTCATGTGATTGCCCAGCAACATTGCTCAAACAGTTGGGCCCATGCATCATCACCGTTAGTGTGTTCCCTGGCGCTATCCCCGTAGCTCTTACATGTGTTTTATGACTCTCTACTGTATATGTATATGACTGCTATAATCAGTGATTAGGGTTAGGGGGAATCAGAGGATGACTGATGTTGAGTGCATACTGTATATTTAAGGTGAAGTTAAAGCCTGTATAGAACCTTCAAAGGTCTGAGCAAATAAGTCTGGTGAGAAATTCCCTTAGTGGCAGTAAAGGTTTTTATTCATAACATTGATTTTACGCCTTGATGTTGACATCTGGTCTGTTCTCTCCAGGGGGAGCATGGGGTGGGCCAACCTGGACCTCCGGGGCTCCCAGGGCCCCCAGGGAATGGAGAGACGGTGAGTATGATCCACAGTAGCTGGACGTGGTTGTTGCTATTGTTGTAGTTGTTTTTGTGTTGTTGTTGTTGTTGTTGTTGTGGTCATTGCAATTACATTTGAATGTATTGATTTAGCAGAGGCTTGTAACTGATGTGACTTACATGTAGAGGTGAGGTACAGGTTGTAGCCAGTATGCCTTTTGCCTTTGGTATCAAAGCCGTGACCTTGGTGTTGGTAGTACCAGTTGAGCTGCAGGATTCCATTACGAGTCTCTGAGTCACTCATAAATCAGAGCTGGCTTTACTCCAGTATAATCTAAAGAAATGTAAATCATGCATGTAGCACAGAGAGAGAGCCGTATTTCATTGGTGTCCTGAAGTTATGTTTTGTCTTTTCTGTTTGTTTGTTTGTTTGTTTGTTTGCTTGTTTTTAGACCTTTGTGGATGTGGAAGGCTCTGGAGGAAAAATGCCTGTATGTTCATCATGGTTTCCTTTTATCTTAGCTATATCATACACGTCTCTTTTTCATGTTCCACAGGGATAGTCATTTTTAGAATCATAAAAATTGTATCAAATGGAGACAGTATGGGCTGAATTTGAAAACAAATGATACATTGAAAATCTGCCAATCGTTTTCTAGATATATGTAATGTGCATGCTATAACTTTAGTTTGATGGTATTTCAATAGCCATGGCATATAATATTTGGTCATTACTGTTTGAGCAACAATAAGCAGTGCTGTTATCTTGTCTGAAACAGGTACGGCGTGGACCCCCTGGTCTTCCCGGACCACCAGGACCGCCTGGCCCAGCAGGTTCTGGAGAAGATTCCAATGGATCAGGGGCATCTGGACCCAATGGAAAGCCTGGACGTCCTGTAATGTCTCTATTGTTCATATGTGTTTGTGTGTGAATAATGTGTTTGTTTGTTTATTTCTTGGAAAAAGGGGTGCCTGTAACCCCAGTCTGTTTTCACACAAATGCCAATTTGAAAGTGATAAGTACCGTCTTCAGCACTGGCGGAAAAAAGATTCAAACAGAATTTTTTTTTTTTGGAGGAGACAGGCCGAGTATTTGTGTTAGAATATAACCAGTGTAAACATGGGCTTGTGAAGCTTGTTAAGCTCTGTTCTTCTGACAGTCTGTCTATTTGTGTGTTTTTGTCAGGGACCTTCTGGGCCTATGGGGAAAGCAGGACTTCCTGGCCCACCTGGGCCAAGAGGAGAAAAGGTCAAAATTAATTCAGATTATGATATAAAGTATTGTTACACGCCGTAAAGGGGGCTCGCATAAACTGTGTGTACCAGGTCACTTTTGTAAGAGTAGAAACGCAATGAATGACATCAACTAATGTCATTTCTTCTCGTGGGATTCTGTTCCCAGCCACTTCTAAACACAAGCATTGCAGTGCACATGCAGTTTTGTATTCCATCTTATTTTACCGTTTTACAGTTTTGCTTAATCTCCTTGTCCTGTTTGGGCTCTTGTTCTGCAGGGAGATTGTGGGACTTTGGGACTTCCTGGATCTGGAGGGGATACTGTGAGTGTCAAGGCAATAACTGTGGTTTCAATGTGTTCACCATTATATTTAGGTTTGCACTATTTTATAATGGTGCTATACATCATATCCAAATACACACCATTTTAAATGTTTATCCTACTTTGCCTATGTCAAAAGATATTAACCAAGGTATTTCATGTATCTGTCTGTGCTTTATCTGGTCAGAGAAATTAGGTATTTGATCATGTTAGTACTACCTGGGCAGCTGTCAACAGAGACACCTCTCCATTGACTAATGGCAACACTGAAAGCTTTAGCTGTCGTGCCACGCGTGCATACAGGTCTTCAAATGGCAAAATTCCAGGATGATGATGAATTCTGCATTCTGTCAATTCCGTGCTGGAAAATCACCCCTTAGAGTTTTTATTTCTTTACTTTCCCCCTTTAGCAAGACGGTTTTTCTGTCACTTCTTTTTTCGACAACTGGCTGCCTTATTTTTCGTCCACAGCAGCACCACAGGTATCCAGGGTCCGACACGTGTTTGAAACCTGCCAACCCCGCAGTTCCTCACAATTAATGCCGAATGTTAATTAACCAAGATGCCTGAATTCACTGAAGTGATTGAGTGATTGTCCACGGCATGTATCCCAATGCGAGCATTACAAATACTTAAATACTAATGACTGGCAAACACACTAATTGCAACCCATGCTAAGACAGAGCCAGATATACAGATGCAAAGACCATGGGACATGGAACTCTCAAGAACACAAAAGAGCAGTTTACCAGGTTATATTAGACGGTTCCTCAGAATGTTGCAAAAAGTTCCATTGATTTGAATGGGCCACCCCAACATTCGGAGGTCTGATATATATTTATATTGCAAAAAATGAATGATCGCTGCCATTGGCTGCTTCTAATTCACTTCTTTCATCCCCTGCACATCAGGGTCCTGTTCGTCCTGTCAAGATTTATTTTCCTATACTGACCGATGGACTATACATGACCCCTAACTGGTCTTGTGAATAGGGACACAATACTGTGATTCTACAGTCTTTGTAGAAAAAATTTAAATCTTCCTGAAGTGATATTCTCTCAATGGTGTTCTTGATTGTTCACACTCCCACATGTGAATTTTTCCACAAGCGAATGAAAGGCACTCATGCATGCTAAATATATATATTGACTTCCAGGTAAAGAAAGACGTGCAGTGAGAGATGGAGACACTGCTGTTTCACTGATGTCAGAGTCAGAGTTTTTCACTGGGTTTTCACATCAACTATCAAACAATTAGGCTTCACCTGAACTGACTCCATTGAAGCACTGTAGATGTGACAACATTTAAATAGCTTGATTTCTTCTGATCTAATTACTTTCAACTTGCTTCCTCTCATCTAAGGGTAAACTGGGTAACGGTGGATTGCCTGGATCCCCAGGTCCTATGGGCCCATCTGGACCTCCTGGGCTTCCTGGGCCCCCAGGCCCAGCTGGAAAGGTCACCATTGTAAGTCCCAGTCTGTGGATAAACACTGCATTGCCCATAATTCTCTATTTTGTCACATGGGAACATTTCACAAAGAGAGAATTTCACTGCAGTGTCGCACGACTTCATAAGAATTGTTTTGTAGCCATTATACCGTATCAGAACCATTCGGAACCTGCTCATGTGTTCTGCTGTTTGTGCAACAGGAACAGAATGGCACTGAGGTGACCCTCGTTGAAGGACCACCTGGACCTCCCGGGTCTCCAGGTCCAAAGGTGCGTTACTGCCATCACTCTCTCACCCCTGCCATTTCATCCCTGAGAAGAGGAATTGCATAGATGGAATTGGTATGGGAAGAGAAGACAGAGAGGTGTTGCACAAGTCATGTCTTTGCCTCTAAGTGCTGGTCCAATCTATTCAGAATACATGGAGGCCTCTTGTAATATACCGGCATGTCTCTTTTCCTAATTCGATATGGTCAAATGCAGAGGACTGCTAATATGCATAACTGTAATTGACACCACACCACATTTTCTTCTCAAAATCCCCCAAAAATGTCAACACTTTATTCATCCCTTTCTCTCCTTTATTGTTTTCTCTCAGGGCCCTCAAGGTATTCCAGGTCTACCGGTAAGAATCTTGGAAAACCTAGCATCTTCTAATGTTAGAATGGTGCACCTGTGAATCTGTATTCATTTTCTTTACACAGGGAAAGGCTGGATTTCCAGGAATTGCAGGCCAGAAAGGCAGCGAGGGTCCGCGGGGACGGGATGGTTTTCCAGGAATGGATGGCTTCCCTGGGAGACCGGTGAGTGAAACAAAATAGAAAATAAAAAAATTGCATGGTGATCCAACCTGGACCGCAGAACTACACAGTGCATAGCTGAAGTAGCTAGGACTGGACATGGATCACTTGACTTGGTCCCTGGGTGCCATCAAGGCTGCTCACTGCTCCTGGCTGCCCTGGAGGAAGGACAGCCCAGGATGGGATAAATGCAGAGGATACATTTCACTGCGACCTCTTCGGCATGCGTGTGTATGCGTGTGTGTGTGTGTGTGTGTGTGTCCTGTGTCGCTACCCAAAAATGCACGTGTGTGTTGTTGTGTGTCGGGTTGTGACCATAATAAACTGACTTTGACTCTGTCTTTGACTTTCGTGGGAATGACAGGTGTGTTTATCTGTTCTTCTATCATATGCCATCAAAATTAGTTTAAAGACGATACCAAAATGAGTTGCTTATAAAAAAAAGTGGCAAATTGATGCATACTTTGCCTTGAAATTCACCATTTTAATGGAGAGAGTGCTATGTTCAGAAATGTCTTTGTGAAAGCTGGGTTAAATGATGGTTGCTGCTATATGAATGCTGTTCCTCTAATATTTCAGGGGGATAAAGGAGAACGAGGACTCAGGGGTGAAAGGGTGAGTCAAATTAGAGATGGGAGGCCTTACTTACAGAATCAACATGATTGGGGTGCATTTGTCCTATCAGTGGTTTCTGCCTGTAGTTACGTTGGTCATCATGGTCTGCATCTGGGACACATGCTCATCTTAGATAACCAACAGGGGGCACCTATGTTGCATCACCCACTCTGTGAGAAAGTTTGTTTCTGGTTTATGAATACTCAATCAGCTGAGCCATATTAAATGAAGGCAACGAGGACTTTGTGTAGATATCCACAGGCCTGGGCAGGTGCAATCTGAAAACACTGTTTTAGCTACAGCTTCTGGGTTGAATGACAAGTTTTCTCTGTGTGAAACTGTATGCTACCATCAGGCGTCAGATGTGTTATCCAATCAGCAGTGATGTGAATATAAACCCTGCCATGTTAAAAAGGCAGTGCGCACAATAGATCCAACTAGTCCTTTACAAATGCAAGATAAGAATAAGATGTTTACAAAAATATTTGATGTATTTAAACCGATTCTTACAGGCTCCAAAAATTCTTTGGAGCCCTATTCTTTGTCTGACTGTGTTGTCATATGTGCGTGTGATCTTAAGGGGGAGGCAGGGAAGGATGGAGGTCCACCAGGGCCTCCTGGGCTTCCAGGACCACCAGGGGAGATCGTGTTCCCGAATGTAGGAGACGTAAGTTTACACACACTCAGACAACCACACACAGAGGAGGGTGCGCACACACTTCCTTTTTACTAAAAGGTCTAGATGTTGCTTCATGTGTACACACAAATGATGTCAGCTGTTAGCAGGTTTGGGCTGATAATTCTGATATTACCTTTCAGCATGAGGGAGTTGTTGGGATCGCTGGACCACCGGTAAGAATGCATGATTGGATGGATGAATGCATGATTGGATAGATGAATGCATGATTGGATGGATGAATGCATGATTGGATGGATGAATGCATGATTGGATGGATGAATGCATGATTGGATAGATGAATGCATGATTGGATAGATGAATGCATGATTGGATGGATGAATGCATGATTGGATAGATGAATGCATGATTGGATGGATGAATGCATGATTGGATAGATGAATGCATGATTGGATGGATGAATGCATGATTGGATAGATGAATGCATGATTGGATAGATGAATGCATGATTGGATGGATGGATGAATAGATGCACAGATAGATGGGTGTATCAGTGATTATGTGATTTAGCAACAAATACTGTATGTAATATGCACTAATGTAATATGCATGTCATGACATAAATTCACTCTTCTCGTCGTTTTCTAGGGTCAGCCTGGTCTTGCTGGTCGGGCAGGATTCCCTGTAAGAATTTTTCCCTCCAGTTCCCCATATTCCACCAATTTCCAATTTAATACTCTTCAATAGAACTGTTTCACAAAACACCATGGACCTTTACAATTGCCATATTAGCATAAATGTTACCGTCCTACATAATGAATGTCAAAAACAAACGTAACCAACAGCATACACAATTTCAACGTCTCAATTCTGTTTATGCATATGTGAATGTTTATATCTCTTGTTCTCTATCAGGGCCCAATGGGGCCAAAAGGGGACAGAGGGGAGCGTGGGCAGTCAGGTGTTCCTACTAAGGTAAGACAGCTTCATACAGCCTTTCTCTCTCAGCCATCACATACCAGAGAAGTTATCAACCAATAGACTGGCTTCTCATTCAAGACTTTGATTCATATTCGTGTTATTCATACTTCCGGGTGTGGATGAAGTCGCTTAATTAAGAGAGAGAGAATTTAATCAGGATCTTTGACATCTAAATCATACTGATTGTGAAGGAACATTTGCAAACCAAAGTGGTGGATCAGAAAACCCCTTGGTTACAATTGTACCTCAGTCTCCACAATCATAAATACTACTAGTCCAACATACTAGCTTAGACATAAATAAACAAACAAATAAATAAATGAGGCAGTCATTAGAATGTCTAACGCATAAATGAATTTGTTGACACTGCATCACTCAGGGCCAGAAAGGAGAACCTGGTGTGATTTTGGCTGCGGATGGAAGCCGTCTGTATCCGGGGTTGACAAGCCAGCCAGTAAGTGGAAAGGTCTTCTCACCCGACTCATAAGTCATAAGGGGCATGTATGGCAAATTAAGTCATCGCCTAACCTTAAGACAATAGTATTCAAATTGGATTTGATTTTGGTGCATGTTCCAGTCTGGGTCCATCCCACAGCTAGCAGCTAACTGGGACAGCTTCAAAGTGCCTGTTCTTACAATTGTTTAGATTGAGCAATATGTCCCAGTTCCTCACTTGGGAATAGGTTTCTAACTATGGTCATTTCATTCATTTGTTTTCAAGTTTTTTTAAAGTCTGTTTGATGTTTTCAGGGGGAGCCTGGACCAACTGGGCCTCAAGGACCTCCTGTGAGTAACAGTGGGAGCTGGTTGTACTGTCATTGAAAGTGTGCATGAATGAATCTGGTCTCTAAATATGTATATTCAGCTGAGACTGATATCTAAATGCCCTAAAATGTCTTGGTATGGGTAAAATGCCTTTGCCATCATCAAAATTTGAGTGGCTATGAAAATCAATCAATTAATGCATTAGCTCCTTTGTGTGTGCGTGCCTTTCTTTAGGGTATACCCGGCTATCCAGGGCAGAAGGGGGAGTTTGGAATGCCAGGCAGGCCGGTAAGTACTTTACAAGAATTAGCCTCTGTGCAAAATGTTTAAATGAGACTAGCCTGCAGACTGCTTTATTAGGCTTAGCAGCTCGGGTATTTGTCCCGAGGAAGCGGATTAAAGTCTGGAGCAGGCAAATTCATGTCATGCTTTAAAGTGAGTAATTTCTGACATGCAGAGATAATGACTGTGTATAATGTTGGATTCAGGGGCGCCCAGGTCTGAACGGGCTGAAGGGAGAGAGGGGAGACTCAGTTGGTGGACATGGAGGATATCCGTTCCCGGTGAGGAATGCTTATATTACAAATGTTGCATGTTTACAGGTTGATACTGTACGTTGTCTTGTACCGTACCATATATGTTATGTCTGTGTCCGTGTCCGTGTCCATGGCCGGCCAGTCCTTTTTCAGGCATGTCCTCTCCATTCCCATGTCTTGTCCTTTTCGATCTCCATACCCATGTATCGTCATGCCATGTCATGTCTCATCTCCAGGGTCTCCCACTAAACAAGATTCTCACAGAAGTATTCCATTGGGTTCATGTTCTTTCCCCCAATGTCACAGTCATGTCACGTCATATTTCGTCTCATCTCTTTTCCAGGGTCTTCCTGGGCCTCCAGGTCCTCCAGGACCACCGGGCCCCGCTGGGGCTGTTCTCTCACTGGACAGCTTCTCTGTGAGTCAGCATGCAAAATATGGTTACATTATTATTATTATCATAATCATTACAATACTGTCTTCGGGAAACTGTTATTTTAAAGATAGGTAATTTAATGGTAACTTTTTGTTATAGAAAAATGGAGAACGATCCAGGCATCATCCAGGTAAGCCATTCAAAAAAACTCAATGACAAACTGAAAATTCAACGTCTTACTTCAAATTCTTTGGTAAAACAAAAGATAGCGTGCCATGTAAACCTGCTTAAATGTCAGTCATTGAGGAGATACTTGTTTGGTGGGACCTGTTTCTATATACGGCATGACCAGCCCTGTTTCTCTCCTCTGCAGTACTTAAAGGAGACAAAGGAGACCAAGGAGCTCCAGGCATCCCAGGGTTCTCAGGTAAAGGCCACTCCTCTCCACATGCAGGGCTCACCTACAGGCAGGTTCAGGCCTGACCTGACCAGAAACAAAACTACTCCCCTCTAGATTATGGGCCCTATGTAGGGGGCTGGTCCTCCACTCAGCGAGAGGTCAACCAAGGTCATATGTTCAGCTCAAGGAGCACACATGCTAGTGAAGACAATCTCTAACTTATTTGACCATAGGTTGCTTCAGATATGCAGAATGAATGGTACTGTTTAAGAACGGTTGCCCACTCCAAAAAATGACACGAACAGGACAGAAGATGCACAGTTAGTATTGGCATAGAGTTGCTGTATTACACTTGTGTGTTATTCAGGTGCTTTCTTTCTTCTGCAGGTGGCACAGGAGGCTTTGACTTCAATGCTTATAAGGTATTGTAATGTGGTTTAGAATGGAACTATTCTATTCTGATTTATTAGTTATTTAGAATAATTACAGCGACTGGTCATGGTGAAATTGTGTGTGTGTGTGTGTGTGTGTGTGTGTGTGTGTGTTTTCTAGAATGAGCTGAAAGGTGAAAGGGGAGATACAGGCATGAAGGGGGAGAAAGGAGAAGCGGTTGGTGGAGGGTACTATGACCAACGATACGGCGGAATCGCTGGTCCTCCAGGCCCTCCAGGGCCACAGGTAAGGATAAAAGGCTCACTATACAGATCTACATTTACATTTACATTTAGTCATTTAGCAGACGCTTTTGTCCAAAGCGACGTACAATGGAGAGAACAGTCAAGCTAAGAGCAATAAAGAACATGGTGTAACAATAAATACTACTTTACATAAGAATTAGAAAAACGACCCAGAAAGGAAAAAGAAGTGCAGGAATGTAACTGCTGAAGTGCAAGTTAAGCGCTAGTCAAGGTGCCAGTTAGGAAGGGAGGTGCTCTCTGAAGAGTTGGGTCTTCAAAAGCTTCTTGAAGGTAGAGAGGGACGCCCCTGCTCTGGTAGTACTAGGCAGTTCATTCCACCAACGTGGAACTACAAATGAGAATAGTTTGGATTGCCGTGCTTGCACGGACGGCAGTGCCAAACGACGTTCACTAGACGAGCGCAGCGTCCTGGGTGTGACATTTGCCCTTACAAGAGCATTTAGGTAGGTGGGAGCAGAACCAGCAAGCACTCTGTAGCCAAGCATAAGTGACTTGAACTTAATGCGAGCAGCTACAGGCAGCCAGTGGAGCTCAGTGAGTAGCGGGGTGACGTGTGCCCTTTTCGGTTGGTTGAACACCAGGCGCGCCGCCGCATTCTGGATCATCTGTAATGGAGATCTAAGATCCAGCAGGTGGTTCAGAATCCATTATGGGTATGTCATCTGTCATCTATTGCTACAGCCATTGTAGAAACATGAAAAAGGAATTTTACTAAAACAATTTACATAACTAAATAAAATAAATAAATGAATTACTATTTTTTACTGTTTGACATTTCAGTCATTTACGTTTAGCATTGAACTATTTCATTTGAAGTTGCATTTGTAAGTGTAGACTACATGCTTGGGGTAAAACAAGATTTGCTCTCACCATGTATCACTGTTTTTAGGGTCCGAGGGGAGACTCAGTAAGGGGCCCACAAGGACCTGCCGGGCCTCAAGGCCAGCCAGGATACGGTCGCCCAGGAAACCCAGGTCCTCCGGGGCCACCTGGACCTCAAGGATCTAACTTACCTGGAGCACATCGATCCTCTCACAGTGAGACTCTCTTGCTAACAGTAGCTATCAAGCTCTACTTCATGCAGCACCAAAATGATGTCTTGGCTAGTCAGGGCTATTGCTAATCAAAAGAAGGTTTATGCACAATACATTATGGTTGTTGTGTTCGCATAACTTTTGCTATTGTTTAGGTATTGAGCAAATATACTTATTGATGTAATACTTCATGAAATTAAACAATGTGGGTTTTTTTATCTTCTCTGATGACCGGCAGCCGTAAATGTCCCAGGCCCACCTGGTCCACCAGGGCCACCTGGAGTTCCTGGTTTGGCCTCAGGGGTGAGTATGGGACCTAATTTTCACACAGCTATGGTATGGTTTGACGAGTGAGACAAGGACGATGTTTCCTTGGTTGCTTACATACTTTTAACTACCACACATAAGCATGGGCTAAATATAATAGAGGAGTTGAGGCTGCTAAGCTAAATTCTAACCTTACATTTTCGCAAAAAATGTTGCTGAGCTACTAAGTGTAATCCTAAAATATTTGGATTTTAATAGTTTTGAAAATGATAAAGGCAGATTATGTGGATAAACGCTCAATCATAATATTTAAAGAGGCTTACATCCTTCTTTAGTGAACACTCAAAGAACTGTAGCCACATTCTAGAGATATGCCACTGTCCAAACATGGATGGACTGCCACTACTATAACCTATACAGCCCTGGAAAATAGTATACCTGTATATTTTATATCTGTGCACCATGTCTGCTCCTCATAGGTCATGGTTCTGAGGACTTACGACAGCATGGCCTCTATCTCGAGACAACAGCCTGAGGGGACACTCGTCTACATCACAGACAACACAGACCTGTACATAAGAGTGCGAGAAGGTTGTCGAAAAGTACAGGTACATATCTCGACTCAGCCCCAGATTGTTCTGCATTCTGTTACGTAAGATAACATCTGTAATGTACTTGTTGACGTCTAAGTTAATATGTATTGTTTATTTGTAAAACATGGATCACTGTCTCATTTCAGCTTGGTGAATACACTCCCTTCCCTAGAGAAGTAAGTTATGGCATTACATTACATGTCTTCACTAGACTCACCCATTACACTTTACAGTAGGGGTGGGAATCTCTTGGCACCTCACGATTCGATTCCGATTCAGAGGTCAACGATTCGATTCTAAACCGATTCTCGATTCTAAACCGATTATCGATTATCAATTCTAAACCGATAAAACGATTATTGATGCATCTCGATTTTTTAAACATTTGAGTTTGCTACTCAGAGTCTCAAATCACTTCCTACTTTGTGTTTGATAATTAAAGAAAATCAACAGATCTATTTTTTTATTAGAGAAAAAGTGTGTCCTTGTCACAATTATGACTTTCTATGAACAATGCAATAATTGATGCAGCTTGCATTTCAACACAAAATGAATGTGTAAAAAAAAAATATATATATATATATATTAATTATTTTATTTAATTTTTTTTATTTTATTAAAAAATCGATTATGAACTTTTCTGAATCGAGACAGAATCGTTCTAGAGAGAATCGAGAGAAATCGAAAAACCGATTTTTTTTCCCCCACCCCTACTTTACAGTGTAACAATTGTTCATTGCATTAATATATTTACTTTATTAATAGTGCACAGTTCATTTAACATTCATCCGTTTCTCCATCTATCTATAGGAAAACAATGTGGCAGCCGTCAACCCTCCCCCAGTGGTGCAGTACCCTCCAGATCACACGGGGCCTGATTCTGGGGCCTCCTCATCGTCTGAGAGAGCCCCCCCTCAGTCTGAGGGCCAGTCCGAGTCCCTGGAGATCATTCCTCAGTCAGGGTACCCTCATCACCCGGCGTCCCCACCCCGGCACCCTTCTAACCCCTCCTATCCTTTCAATCCTGCCTACCCTCCTCAACCTGGGTACCCTCCTCAATCTGGGTACCCTCCTCAACCTGGGTACCCTCCTCAACCTGGGTACCCTCCTCAACCTGGGTACCCTCCTCAACCTGGGTACCCCAAATACACAGTGACATCTCATGGGACCTACCCACAACAGCCCCCACCCGCAGACCCCAGGTACTCCCCCTCACAGCCTGAGGGACGGTATCCGGACCACCGCTATCCTAATGGCCGGCTTCCCAGCAGCACCCACCGAAGGCCCAGTGACCCCCAGCCCCCAGCTTCCACCCACGAGCACAGGGCTGGGCCTGCGGTGAGCACATCCCACACAGTTGCTACGTTCAGATAGGTTAGCTGGAAGGGAGGAGATTTGCCAGATAATAAATGTAATAGGTAATTACAGGTAATGAAGGTGATTATAGGTAATTAAGTACTGTACTAGTTCTACACAGGAAATCCACAGAAAAATGGGGATACAATTCAGAAAAAGGTGTCTCAACTTGCAAACTCAACATATATATACAATATATCTGTACCATAAGACATTTAAGTCATGCACCTCACTGTGAAGAGTGTTGGTAACACTGATCTTTCTCGCCTTCCGGCACAGCTGCACCTGATCGCCATGAACCACCCGCAAGAGGGCAACATGCGGGGCATCCGAGGTGCCGACCACGAGTGCTTCACGCAGGCACAGGCTATAGGCATGAAGGGAACATTCCGGGCTTTCCTTTCGTCACGGCTGCAGGATCTCTACAGCATTGTGCGCAGGTCTGACCGGGAGCGCATTCCCATCGTCAACCTGAAGGTAGGAGGAAACTGGTCATCCATCCTCTGTTATTACAGAAATGCTCCTCATCGCCTTCTTATGGATGAAATAGACGCAGCTCTGGCAAAAGGCAATATAGACTAGAAACAGGTTCCGAGAAATAGGTCTAGAATGAGCTTTTTCTGAATCTTAAATGTAAATCTGCTACTTAACTATATATGAGAGTAATTCATTGCAATACCATTTAAACAATGCAATATGAACTGTCATGTTTCAAAAAATAACTTAGGAGGTATTCTCTACATTGTGATTTTTATGTTTTTGTCTTGTTGGGGACCATCAGGATGAGGAGCTTTTCAGTAGCTGGGAGTCCATCTTCAGCGAATCAGAGGGCAAGATCAGGGCCAACGTCACCATCTTCTCATTCGACGGCAGGGATGTTCTCACTGATGATGCTTGGTGAGTGAACATGAGTTCAACCTGACCTGATGCGCTCTGTTCTTCCACTGTTAAGAATTCTACCTCTGAGACAGCATTTCAATTAGCATAAAATGAATTTGCTCTGTCCTGACATTTTTGCAAAAATAGCTCTCCATTCTTATTGTGAACTACTAATACTAGCTAGTAGAATATGCCAAATGGAAATGAGCCAATTGACTACATCTGAGGCATTTACATTAAGATATAATATACATTTAATTAAAAAACAACCAACAGTGTAAATACTGCAGAGATGACAACATCTAACTGGTGATTGTGTGTTTTTAAGGCCAGAGAAGATGATGTGGCACGGCTCAAGCACGCGCGGCCAGCGCGTCACAGACAGCTACTGTGAGACGTGGCGTGAAGCTAACCACGCCCTCACGGGGATGGCCTCCTCGCTCCAAGATGGCCGTCTCCTGCAGCAGACACAGCGCAGCTGCACCAACTCGTACGTGCTGCTGTGCATCGAGAACAGCTCCATTGCCTAGCAACGCTGTCTCGGCAACCACCTCCTTCTCCAGACACCAGTTCCTAGTGGTCCTAAATGCAGACTCTGATACACTGGCCTTTTAAAGATGATGCCAACACTCGTTAATTGGGTGATTTAGAACATAGAGACATCAGTGGCAACAGGTACTAGTGTGTGTAAATCTCAAGTCAGCTAGTTCTGCTTGCTCAAAAAGAGTGCCTTCACATCCTGTCTGGTGTTGACTGGACCTAGCCATAGTCATCCTGGCACATTTTAAATTCCATTGGTGTCTCTTAGCAATTACAATCCAAGTTTTGTGTATTAAGATATTTTAAGTGTTCTTGTTGAGTGTCCCTTTAAGATGACCAACCATGACTGTGTAAGAAATGCCTGTCCGAAACTCGTGTGTTTGGACAGATGTCTAACATCAGGGGGTTGTTTTGGCTGAGGTCAGAGTTCACAATCACACATTCCAAAACAAAATTGTTTTCCCAGTGCACTTGGGAGTCTGGGCTCCTCTGTGGGCCCCCCCTGCCTGTGTATTTGAATGCCAGTGAGGATCGCCCCCTCTGTTGAGGGTACCGGTTGTCCATTCCACCCATTTCAATGTCCCGACTTCAGGGACACATACTTTTATGATTGCCCTTTTATCTCAGCTAAAATTAGGGGGGACCAGCCATTCATTCATAGTTACATTTCCATTAGTGCACTGAGTATACTGTTTTATATGTACTGTATTTATATACATAGCTACCACTGTCAAAACACAACTGTCTCTGAGCCAGGCCTAAATCCATGAGGAAATAAGACTTTTATAATTCATCTGATAGAGGCACAGAGTACTTTCAGAAAGTAGAATGGCATCAGATTTGTTTTACCTGATTACACTTAACATGGCAAAGTATACTAGTATCACCTGTGCTTGTGTAATCCTTAGAGTATGGATTACTTTATATGGTTACAGTATTGGGTTCTTTGTGGTTAACCGAGGCAATGAACAGGTTGTGATTGGTGTTGCCATGTTTGCGTGCTTGTGATTTATGACGATGATGTTAAGCTGCCTTCTGACCAAAGATATAGGGCTGGCACTAGTGGGGTCAATAGATTCAAGGTGCAGACAGCGTTGAAAGGACAAGAGAGAATGATATTATTGGAATGGATTGTACATGGAAAAGAATGCGTGTTTTATTTTTGTATATGTATTTTAATTCACATTTTTCAAAACAACTTTTTCCATTATTGTAACGTCGTTTCCCATATTAACATACTTGGTATTTTGTAACGTACACTTTTTTTACTCCTCAAGGAATACTTACTTAGATTCAATATTTATTTCTGAAGATACTACCACCATAACCATAAAGTCAGTGTTTTATTTTCTGAGTCATAACAGGTTATATCAGAAAAAAAAAGAACAGAACTTCACCTGCAGCCTGCTAGCATTCTTTTTTCTAGCTTTTTGACCTAATCAGCAGACAAGGGGTTGAAAATGTGTATTACCATTTTGAGTTCAATAATTTGCAGACTTACAACACTTAAGGCAAAGTGAACTAACACATTCCGCAGTCGCGACTGCTACTACTGTTTATGAAAGTGGACCCAAGTAAGATATCTAAACATGCTGATAATGGTTAAGAAAACATACTGATAATGGTTAGGAAAACATACTGACTGATAAGACATGAGCATAATGTTGAAGTTTTGTGCTGAGGCTGCAGTATTGCCAGTCCCAGGGGCATCCTTTCGCCACTGTAAAGCTGCCAGCCTCAGTGGGAATCAAATGTACTGTACAATCTTCTAATGCTAATCATGTAAGCCTGGGGATAACACACTACACACTACACACACTATGCAGTTTCTCTGAAGAACACTTCATGCCCAAGCCTTTAGCCCTCGCTTGTGCACTGCCAAAAAAAATGGGTGAGATTATTTTTCACTGAAGTCATTGGTAATCAATCATTCACGGTTCAGAAATGTATGACTTTTCTCCAAGGCACTAACTTTTCTAATAAATGTTTTCCCACAAAATGTTCCATTATCTTTATTCATTCATTAATACTGTGGTGTATTTCCTGTTCTTTTAGGTAATGCTTCCATCTTATTTTGGGGTGGGTGGTGAGCACAAACTTATAACAAGTAAAATATGGGACCCAAAATCATTCATCAAAATGTATTCTTTCATAAGTTTTGTGGATTCAGATGTTGCCAAAGAGTAAAAAACAACTCTGGTACATATTTCAGAGATTTATTTGATTACAATCAAATACAGCAATAGTAGTTTCACAGTTATAACTCAAAACATAATCAATATTGATCAATATTAGTATAAAAAACAAGCGTAACAAAGAAAATCTGTTTAGGAAAGAAAAAAATATTCACTTGCTCACAAATAACAAGGATCAGTTCCTTAAGAAATTCAGTTTTTCTGGATCCATACCCCACACAAAGAGTTAAGATAGGTTGTAAAAGTTCATCGTATCAATTACACCCTACCAAGACGGCGCGTATAGATCTTTCATTTATCTTTCACAGAAACAAAGCTGCTTCTCTGTAAATTGTTGATTTTTTTTAATAGTAATCAGTAAGTGCACAGTGTTGATGTTTGAAATCACATCCACAGTGGCTGCCCTGACGAATTAAGTGAAGCTTAAACTCAAGAGAAGCAGAACTACCATCACACAAATGATATCTGTCTATTAAAGACAGGGTGACAATGATTAATCACAATAATCTGATTCCTTAGCTTCCTGAGGGATTTCTTCCTCAAAAATGACAAAAAGTGCTGTTTTTAAAATCTACCAGTGAAGTGCAGTTAAGTGAGCATTCCTACCCATATTTAAATAGCTTCCTACTTTGGTTGGAACCAGTGAACATGATATTATAAGACACCATTTTTGTTTTTGCAAACCTTTCTATCATTTCAGGATATGGCACTAGGGTCAAAGTCTTCACATGGGCCATACACATTACATTCTAGTTTGCAGTTCTGGTGTGTGTAGTTGCTACCCTGTAGAGATCGGTCTTTATGAATTGCTAACTGCTCAAGCTAGCTCAGGCAAACAAAGATGCTGTAATTAGTTACTCAACAAATCACATTTACAATCAAACGGACAAAACACAAAGGGAGTGTCACTAATTTGGGGAATAAAGAGAACCTTTCTGTGGATGACAGCAGAAAAATATGACCTGCTGCCCACTGGTTAAACTCTTATATAAAAAATGTAAAAGATTATACAGTAAAACTATAATTTGATGCATTTTGTTGCATTTCTGGGAACCAGTAATCAACACAGCAGCACATTAACTCTTTGACACTCTGCTTCATCTAAAGCATTGAAGCGTACTGATCACACAGTAACCACCGTGACTGACTGATCTGATACCTCCCCATCATCAGGAGGCCTGCAAGTATCTGCAGCACCCACTACAACCCTCACCAGCACCAAAACGGCATTCCACATGTGCAGGAATTATGGCTATTTCAAAAACCAAGCGCTCCGAGTGGTTGCAACTTTGGCTATTGTACCGTATGTACGACAATACTGAGAACATGTAAAAAGCTGGTTATCCAGTAACATTTGTTTTTGATGGTATACAAGTTCAATTTCCCTTCCATGGATGTGTTTGTCTCAACCACAGAACCACCAGTTGTGCTTGTTTACACAAGTAGTAAAATGAGCCTAGGTAGTGCATGACTAGACAAAGGCTGGTCCAAGAAAGAGGTTTATCGGTTTATCTGCAACGAAACAGTCATGGAACTTCTGGAACTGCTACAGTTCATTAGAGGGGTGTCCATACAAAGAATTGGGGCGCAATAACATTGGTCTCTCTTGGGAGGTGTTCCAAGGGCGATCAACACGAGGAATCAAAGTATGGGCTTAATGTAAATATTTTCCATATCCATGTGGAATGATACTCATTTTACTTGGCAGTCAGAGACACAATAAATACAGTGACGACCTGCATTTTCCTGATCACTTCTGAACGCTGCACAGCAGGGAACAGTTGGTAAAGAACTTCAATGGCAGAGCCATTCCAGCATTACTTCAAAACAAAGATTTACAAAAAAAGATCTCTAAACAGCCAATGCCTCAGGCATTGACGTGTCGGTCACCATAAAACAAAAGAGTAACATACAAACTATTTTCTCTAAAAGTGAACGCAGTGGTAATACAGTCAATTCTTGAGGTGACAGAAGAGGCCAAAAACAGACAACACAGTAATTCCAAAAATATACAATTGACAAAAGGTGTGTGATCTAAATGGGCTAGAATTAGAAGTAAACAGTACTACTTCAACGAGGTGATATTCAAACTGTTACATATGATGTGTATTAACAGATTCAGGAGTTAAAATGTGGCACAAGGCACTTCTGCAAAGGTAAAGGATCACACTACCTTTTTTTTTTTATCTACAGTCATCACTGTATACAGCTGTATATCCTGTGTAATCTGTTCGGTAAAGTCCCCTTCAGTACCAGCATCAACTCAGTCACAATATCTCCAACCTTTGAACATAAAAGAGTAATAATTAGTAAACAAATTACAAATACTTTGTTAGTTAATGATCTACCAAGGGGACTCACCCTTTGTGCTTTGACAAGTAGATTAGATTAAGAATTGAAGTTAATGACATTGTAAATGACAGCTGGTGTATACTGGCTACCTGTGTGAACTCAGTTTTTCACCCCGCTTCCATTAGACAGAGGTTCTGTTTCTGTCGCCTCGGACTCCGTCTGGCTCTGTGCTGTGGGCGGGACTTCGGTCTCAGCCCCGCCCTCTTTGCGTTCGTTGCGATAGTGTCGTGTGATGACCCAGGCTGCACATACCAGGTAGACCACCGCAAGCAAGACAAAGTAGGCGAAATACGCAAAAAACTAAAAGGGAAAGACCCAGGAAAACAACTTAGTACATCAGCGGTCACTCAAACAATGTTCACACAAGTCTTCAATGAGATTAGGTCAAGGGAATGGAGTTTCCAATTCAACAAGCTGCTTCGTAAGGGGAAGGATTCAGCTAATACAAAAGCACTGGTGCATGACTGCCATTTGAATGCTAGATTTGGTATGATGGAGCTATTTGGGCTACAAAATTGTAGTCGTCATATTCATTTTAGTACCTGGGAGTCAACTGGCAAACTCAATCCTCGTTTATCAGCGATTAAGAGGACGATTGTGGATTTCAGGATGGTCCCGAGGAAAGTGTTCACTCCAAACACCAGAGCACACAACTCTTTTGTCAGTGAAGATGCAATCTGGAAACTGGAACACAGGAGTAAGAGGGAGGGAGAGAGAGAGAGAGAGAGAGAGAGAGAGAGAGAGAGAGAGAGAGAGAGAGAGAGAGAGGCAAATATGAATACGTGCAGGAAGTAAGGCAAGTGAAAAAAAAAAAACAATGGTTTAAAAAATAATAAGAGATAATACAATTGTTATAATTTACACCCCAGAGATAAGAAAAAAAACATTCTAATCGCCTGGCATGTGTCCCGATATTTCTTTATAACAGGACACCTATGAAGTAGATAAGGTAGAAAAATCTCATCACTGTTCCTAACGCTCTGGAAACTGAATGGTAACTACAGTGGCGTTTCTACATTAGGGGCAGGTGGGGCACTCCCCCACCAGATCCAGATGACGCTGTTGTGCAGAAAGCTCAATACATTCGTACTTCGCGGCAAAATATACATATATTTTTTTTATGCAAAGTAGCGTGAATATGTGTGTGAATATACTTGACTCACAAGCATTATAGTCTTGTTTTGGAGTAATTTGATTTGTGTGTTTTTCTGTCTGTGTGCTTGCTCTGTGAAATGCTGCTCTCCGCTGTCCCTCCCTTTCCGGTGGGGCAACGGCCCAAGCTGCCCCACCGTTACCATGGAAACACCAATGAGCGTGAACCACACAGGCCAAAGTTAACATTGAAATCTGCCTGGCAACTAGAATGGAATAAGGCGAAAACCGCGAGACCTGTACCCCGTGACTAAGAAAAAATAAAATCAGTCAGATCAATGCCAGTTACGGGTTAGTTAGCTATCGCTAGATTTCGACAACTTTGAAAGAGTTTTTTAAGTAATACAATGAATAACGTAGATTATTTGTTGAGGGTGCAATTTAGCACATTGCCGCTGGAAGAAAAATTGGAAAGAAAACGTTTGGGGCCACACAGACCAGACGACTTGATCCTGCAGCAGCCTGGTGAGAAAGCGAATTTAACCTTTTCAAGATGGAGTGGTTTAAAAGAAAGACATGGCATTTGCTTCATATTGTATGCCACACGTGTGCCACAAGCTTAATAAATGATGCAAGTTATTTGAGCTATGACTTTCCATAATCCTTGTGACATGAAATCAGTTATGACATTAGTTAACCTCACATTGGTCAGGTTTGCACACCTTGAAGTTTTTATAGCATCTATCCTGACAAGGAGTCATGATGACCTGCAAACTCCAGAAATCCTTGCTATTCATTAACAGGGTGGCAGGATGACGTGTGTGTGCGTGTGCGTGTGTGTGTGTGTGTGTGTGTGTGTGTGTGTGTGTGTGTGTATGCCTTTTATAACTTACTAGGCAATGGTATTTAGGCCACTTGTACTTGTGAAACTCACATGCCAATGGGAACCAAGAACTGGTGCAAGCCTCTGAAGACGATGTAGGCAATGTAGCACACCCAGATGTTCTCCGTGCTGCCCATGAGCAGCAGGAAGGCGGCCATGATGGCCGTGATCACACCAATCACCAGCTCCGACCACAGATTCCAGCGGATCTTCAGGTAGCCCGCTGCGAACGACGTGATGGCACCTGAAACCATTACGCACTGTCATCAGGGTCTTTCCCGAAATGGTATATATGGACAAAAAAAATTACTTGTCATTACTTCTTAGAAGCAACAAACAAATGTACTCAGAACTCAAGTCATTATAATCGAAGCTATGCAGTACAGAATGGTATTACATCATTACAAGGGAAAGTGACGTGTTCAAACCAGTAGATCAAATAAACCACAGTTGACCTTGAACTGAACACGCTGAGGTAATCAGAATTGGATTTATTGCCAAGTAGGTTTTCACCTACCTGGAATTTTGTACTGTAGTAATCCAGTCCCGGTTGTGCTGCAGTTAGTTAAGATAACACCCAGACCATAAATCACAAGGCCTGGCAGTCTGCTTAACACATGACTAAGAAATATGTGGCAAACATGACTAGGAGCAGCAAGGAAGTGCATTGAGTGCACTGAGGAAAGTCCAACATGGACTTAAATGTTTACACTGTTTCACTGTATGTACAACCTGGCAAAGTAACAAATAACCAACAATGACTTGCCAACAATTGATTTACAGGAATGGATTACCACTGAAGCGATAGCTTTTGGAAGGTAAAGTTCAGTACATACTTCCAATCGAGGACCGCAAAATCCAGTGGCAAACTAGTGAATCAAGCTGTCAAAGTATGGCTGACACATAACTGGTACACATAGTATGGTTACTACATAACTGGATAGAACTGTCTAGGCACACCAGGCTCATAGGGATAAGTGGAGGTCTACTAGACAGACAGATCCATGTGATGGAAGCATAAATCACCAACATCGATCCTCCTGTCGTTTAGCTGAAAGAGAAGCCTGTGTTTAGCCTGTGAAGCCTCATGTTTAGCCAATTAGGCACCTGATAAGCTTTGACTGGCAACAGGCCAACAACAGCAACACCATTCTCTTAAAGGAGGGATCCACAATTTTAATCCAATACACTTTGTCAAATTCAGCTAATTTATCCTCACAGTCCTCTAGCTGTCTTTTCAGTGTGTATTGTTTCCAGAGGACACTTAAGTGATGAACACATCTGGATTAGGGCTGAACGATTATTGCATTTGCGATTTAATCGCGATATGATAGAACGCGATTTTCTAACCGCAACGTTCGCGATTAAAAACGTGGTCTAAAAAAAAAAAATCTTTTTTTCTTAAGATGGTACATTTTGCACACAGTGTTTAAAAAGTGCATGCCTTGTGTTTATTCTTACAATGACTTTGTATTTAAAATTTAAAATGTGGGAAATAATATTTTGCACTAAATGTATCTAATATTGTGTTGGTCATATTTAAATGATTCATTACGATATGTTGGGGAAAAATTTGGGATAAAAAAAGAAAAATCGCTTATTAAATCGCAATATTTGGGGAAAAAATCACAATTAGATTATTTTCCCAAATCGTTAAGCCCTAATCTGGATTGTGAAACAGGCTATGTTAGCTGGCTATAACGTTGACGGTTTCAGTTACTTTTTTTTCTTACAAGTTAGAAAAACATGTTCCCTTTATCCGACACAGGGACAGTTCACATAGAGTAATTGGTGAATATTACAGAGAAAGTTTTGATATGATAATGTTAAACCCTGTAGATTTTGTACCTTGTTTTTTTTGTTCTTAATGTAGAGAGGATTTGCTGTAAGTCAGTGACAATTAACTTAAACATTAACTAACGTTACCTGCCTAGCCGCGTGTAGCAAGTATAATAATTATAGCCAACAAGAAATGTTCAATATGTTTCAAAGTCCTGTTTTTTTCGTCTCCCCAACGTTCAAGTATGTGTCTCTTCTTGTCCATTCACATAGCTAAAGTTTTAACTGCTAGGGTAAGGTTAAAGGCTGTTTTATGGGAACGTTATTGTCTAACTTAAGTTTGCTCGACAGTTTATCTTAACTTATCTTGCTAACTTTGTAAACTATCTTTGCAACTTTGGCCTTATTAAACTTTTAGAAATGTTTTCTTCCCTGCCCTTAAGAACCTCTATGATTACACCATCACAGCCTGTCGATCAGTTATTTTCTCCTCTTTTAAGGCATTAACATGTTGTCCATGTGAGTCAAATGTATATGTTCTACTCCTGCAGCCACCCGCACTGTTTCTGCTTCCTCATCCTCAGACTACGTGACCATTCTACCAGTCCAACCTAGGTTTCTAAAGGGAGAAATGAATAGTAAAATTAATTATTAGTAATTGAAATGCCATAAGTCATTGGCTCCAAAAACAGATGTTCAGTACCAATGCCGTTTTAGTGGAAAGATGATGAGTGTGATTGTGCCCCTCAAACTCTACCTGAATAGTTTACAGTCACGGTGTGGAGGAGTTTAAGTTGTCCTCCACTCCACCCCAGCAAAAGGTGATATGCACTTTAACACTGCACTTTTATAAAAAGGACTATGAGAAGTGCTGGCACTGGAAAATAAAAAGCAATGAGAATATGCACAAATTTGTATTCTGCCTTTTTACATACTGGTACAGTAAGAAGTAGTTGCTGGTTGATTAGTTTTGGGTCTTTAGGTTAGCAAAAGATTTAATAATCACCAGTTAATTAGAATATTCAGATATTCAGACTTGTTTATGGGTTTTATATTGAAAATTGAGAACATTTATGTATTACTACATGAAAAAATCCGCTGAAAATATCCGCTGCTGAATTGTTTGACAGCGTCAGATAAGGTAAGTCTGAATCTCAGAAGGTAAAACTGAAAATATTAGCTGCGTTCCAGGGAGTAGATCTATACTCCTCCGATGTCCCATAGACCATTAATCCCCTGGAGCTTGTTCCCATATACAGAGACTAATTTTCCCCTGGAGTTAGTTCCCATATACAGAGACTAATTTTCTCCTGGAGTTAGTTCCCATGTATGGATACGTTTTGATCTAGATTCTGGACATGACAGACACAGGAAATATCCAGAGTCTATATAGAATGCCTACTGATATGTTCCCATTTTGGTGTTCTGAACGTGTCTACCCCACATGCCCTAAAACGATTCAGATCAGTGGATATACTCATTTAAATATCCCCACAAACAGCCTTCTGCCCTTTGAGTCATAGGGTTCATTTCATTATAGAAACACAGGGGACAAGCAACTTTGCCAACATGTTAAATGAAATCCATTACAGATTCTGAATTAAGTGACTATTAACGTTATATCCAGCAAAAAAAGCGTGCTTCTCAATCCAGATGTGTCCTCTGGAAACACTTGTGATTTGTTGTCTGAATTTGCCATGTATTTTCTTCATGCTGTGCATGTGTTGTCAAATTGATGAAGATTTCTTAATTTGCTTCTCTTTTGTCTATTTGCATGTGGCTTCTTAAGTTGTAGCACGCTTGCCCTTTTAAGCAACCATGCCATTCATTCCCTCACAGGGATTTTTTTTTGCAAAAATGCTTATATGCAGCATACAAAATGACGAAGGTCACTTGCACACTCTATTCCAGCCAATTAACATGTCGCATTCCAAGAGCACAGAAGGGAGGGGTGTAAGTTGAGCTCACTTGATGGTGAGCTCAAATATCAACAACCCTTTTCCAGAATCACAGGCTGTCCCTTTACGGCAGGAGTCTTACCTAGTAGTGTTGAAGCTGCCTCCACCAGGCCGTTGTAGACCTTGTTCTCGGTGGAGGGTGCGAGCTTGTTCCACAGAATGTGCACGTAGAAGAGCACCAGATAGTATCCTGTGGAGTTGAACACCCAAAACAGGCTCCAGAGCCTCAGGTTGGGCACCCGCACCAGGTTCCTCAGCTCCTTCAGCATGCCCACAAACACAGAATTCTTCCAGGAGGAAGAGGGGGAATGCGGGGCAGGCTCCACTGGGGTGCCATCGGGCCGCATCTGGGCCAGTTCCGACTGGGTGGCACCGGCGGCGGCGGCACGCTTCTTGCTCTCCTCTGCGCGCCATGTCTTGTTGAAGAACATGCTGCGCTGGGGCCAGGGCAGGCTGCTGGAGAGCAGCAGGCCGAAGGTGACGAAGCCCAGCGAGACGAGGCACAGCGTGGTGTAGGGGACGCCCTGCCACACGCACAGCTGGCCCAGCACCGAGCTGACGAACACGCCCATGAGCATGGACGAGCGCGAGTAGCCCGCCACGATCTGGTACTCCGACGGCGGCACCAGCGAGAAGATGTAGGAGGAGTAGGCCACGCGCGCCGCCATGGTGATGCCGTAGAAGAACTCCATGGCCTGCATCTCCAGCAGCGACGAGCCCAGGTAGAGTAGCAGCCAGATGGCGACGTGGCTCAGACTCTGAAGCACCAGGACGGGCTTGTAGCGCAAGTAGTCCGTCAGGAGAAACACTGGCACCAGCACCACCATGTAGGAGTAGGACAACACTGGGGTGATCTCATTGGTGACCTGATAAAGAAACAAAACGACAACAACAAACTCAAATTGGGCCAAATAAGTGCCTGTGCAAACTCATGCTACTCTATGTTTGTCATGGCAGCTAACCATAAATAAATATGAGACGAAACAGAGTTGTGCAACAGGTGTCTATCAATCGATCTGTGGTAACTGAGGTAAATGTTCCAAGAACAGAGCTTTCCAACACTGAGTTCTGTTATAATCTGTGTGGAAAATAAGACTTCAATTCATTTTCCAAAACGGCACAATGAACAGAATGTGAAATATTGCACCATAAGCCTGAAATTTCACCCCCTCTAGAACCTGACCTGTACTGGTACCCTAATTCAGTACCACAAACACACCAAAAAATAAACTTTAAACAGTCCACCAAAGAGGGGCTTAAACCCACAAGAACAACCAAACTGAAATGAGTCAGCGGGGTTTGTGAAGAGAACAAGGCCCTCTGAGTTCACATTGCCTTTTTGGCAAAAGATTAAATCCGGCCTGCGTTGCCCCACTTTACAGGAATGTGAACTTTGTCACAGTGAGAGCTGACCACTGCCCTCCAGCTGCCACTGTGGCACTGGGGGAGCTCATGTCTCTCACACACACACACACACACGTTACCAAAACACCTGGGCCAAGAAAAACAAACCTACCTAGCTGTTTTTTAATAACCAAGTCTTGCTTTCAAAATTGAACTTATGACCAGAGACCTATGCCAAAAACATTTACAGTATATGAGACAGGCATACTGAAAATAGGAAAATGACTGGCCAATTGTTGACAAAAGGTCTTCCAAGAGATCAATAAATGAATGAGTATGTCACTTCCAAAAGGCATTTAGCAGACATTGCCGCTGTAACCCTGGGCCACCTCATGCACAAATAAGCAATAGTACCAAACCAGCTGGACAGAAGAAAATGCTCAAAACAAGATTTTGTAACCTCAGAACAAATAAGCAACAATACCAAATCAGCTGGGCAGAAGAAAAACCTCAAGTCATAAAGATGGTCTTTGCTACAATGAATCCTACTGCAGGATAATAGGCTTAAAAAAAAGGCCTCTTCCAGATTTATGGGCAAAGTAAAGCTTAACATCTAGCATCCAGTAATGCTGTATTCTGATGGCTAGTCCTTACTGTAGATTACATTTTGACATTCTTTACTATTTCAACAAGTTATGTCTTTGGACAAGGATATGTGTGTGCTGGTGTAATACAGGAAGTATCTCTAAAAGCCCACTCCCATGACACTCCCATTGCCTTATATGAGCACAGCTAAACATCTGTCTACAGAGAAGTGTTGCATCAAAGCCAAGTACTCTGAATACTCCAGCTGTTTCTCCCACACTTCATGTTTTCCTTAGGTTTTTTCTTTCATTTTTAAACGTCTCACCCAAGTAAATCCCAGCACACCTACAAGCTTCTCATAATATTTATGATATTTGCATCAAGAGTTTACAGCAAGAGATGGAGTCAGGACCCAAAGCATTGAACCCGGTGTTCCCACCTGGCAGATGACTCACCTCCTCACTGGTGAAGTTCTTGGTGCTGAGCAGGTACGGTGTAATGAAGGGCTCACCAGGCCTCAGTTGGACCATGAAGCCGTAGAAGCAGAGGAACATGACTGACCACTTCCAGGCCTGCAGAGGCCCACCCTTCTGAGCCTCTGGGTCAGTCTTGGACTCGGGGGGAACGGGCTGAGCTTCTTCATGATCCGGCAGGTGTCCGTTCTCCTCTTTGTCCAGCGACTCCTTACTGTCCTTCATGTGGTCTCCACTGGCCAAGCTGTCCACCATTTTCTCAAAGTTCTCCGGACCGCAAAGGTTTGGACCAGGGCTGTCTGATTACCAAATTGGCAACTATGCGCAGAACCCAGGTTGAAAAATAAATGTGTGACTTAATTGCAGTTGTGTTTTTGGTTTTTGTGCGCTTCGTTTAGGATAAGTGCAGTATAGCGAAAGATCATCCTTTGCAGTGAGGTTGGCTATTTCAGCTGTTGTTCATAGGCATGTTAAACATTGTTGAGTCTTAGGAAGACCCTTTTATAACAAACTGAAAAGGGGATCGCACTAGTACAGTCCAACATTTTGTTCTGTATGACAGACGGCGTTAACCTTTGTCCCCCCCTTCAGGGCCCAACAATGATTGAACAGAACTGGAGCAGGAGAGAATCGTCAGATGTCAATATGCTGCTGAAAACAAAGAAACAAATCATAACTGTCAAGTGTTATTTGCTCATGATATCTACACACTTTCGATCTCTTCAAATCATTTTTTTTTTTTAAACAGCAAGGCAGCAAAAGTCACCTCAAGACAAAGGGTCTGTGTGAGTGAAAATTGCAAGGAAGCATTTTCCACCGTCGAATGCAAGCGGCTCTCATGTCTTTCAGTAGTTTGCTAACAAGTAAGAGTGAATAGTCATAACAAGTTAAGAAAGAATAATCGATACAAATCATCATATGCGACAAAGGTGATGTTAGCTTAGCTCGTTACGTAGGCTACTGTGAAATAGGCGGCTCAAAAGTAGGATCGTTATACAAATTCTGGTATGTTTTGGAGTACGAATACAATACATAGGTAACACAGTTTGATAAGACACCATTCAAAGCACTTACAGGGATAACGCTTATCGACCAGAAACTGCACCGACAACACAAACTCCGGCGTCTACTCTGGCGTTTTATAGCTATTCGCGTTAGCGAACATGGGCATAGATGTGCTGAGCATTCACATAGCTCTGCTCTGCACGTCAACGCAGCTGCAAACATTAACAACCAGCTCAGTGCACTAACTAGACACGTGGCTCCAAAAAAGTAAGCCAGGAATGCCAACCAGTTAAATGGCATCGACTAACATCTGATAAACGGTAAATGTACTCAAACAAGTACGTTTACGCGGCAAGCGGATAACATCAGTGATTTGCTCCAAAGCCAACATAATATCAACAATACCTTGGCTTAAACCTCAACGTTAGTCTCAAAACATTCACAGTGAGTTACTATTACAGCATATCAGGATTCTTCACGTGGGTTTGTTATACAAAGAGAGACGCTAAACCAATCGCCTGATGCCTCACCTGCAGCTGTTTACGGTGACACTTGTGCTTACATCAGGCTCGCTTCGATAGTCATGTTGCATGCATTTCGAATTGTGCATGCACCAGGCGAAGTTTTCTTGCTCTTCTTTACTGGTATATGGTGCATGGCAAACCAAAGTATTCTACGATACCGCCACCTATCGGATGGGAAGTAGAATCAAACTGAAGAAAGGGTTCAAATGAATGAAGGCTAAATAGAGCGGATGAATGGAGAGCGCTTTTGAAGTTGATTTAACTCTAAAATTGTGTAAGTTAAGCCCATTAAATACATTTAAAGGTTCAACACTGTGTCCATCCAGTAGCAGCAACTTCCCTGACTGAAAGCGCAGAGTGCGAGTCCTGACTTCAGAAACCCTTTCTTCTATGGTTAGGTGACCACACGTCCATGTTTTTGGTGGCCTGTCCCGAACTGGAGCTGTCCCCAGAAATGTCCCGATTTTTAACTGTGAATTAAAAATCTCTGAGCGCCCTTTTAGTTAACATATAAATATGATTACTAAAGATCCTTGGAGATTTAATCAAAAACTACTTAGTAACTCCAGCTGCTATTAGCCAATCAGAAACTGTTCAAGGAGATTGCATTGTTCCAATTAGGGAGGTAGACTGAAAACACCTGGAACAGAGGGACAGTTGGAATAATACACTCAGGCTTATCTACACCTGGGCTTGCCTAACAAATGCTGTTTTCTGACATTCAAACAGTATGATGTTCACATTAACTATCATTTTTGTTTACATAAAACCTCATAAATTAAACATATGAAAAAATAATACTCTCTGTTATCATCGCAGGTTTCTGGGTAACCTTTGCTGATGTCCATGTCCTGTGTGACCTAGCAAAAAAGTGTTTTAATGTACACAAGCTGTATGGTATAATGGATGGGGTAATGTTCATGTGAGTCAGACAGACGACGGGCCTTGCATGCCAAGGGCTGTCTTTAGGCTTTCTGTTTCTGTCTCAATTTGCGTTAAAATGGTGCATTTAGCTGCCAGAATTAAAACATTTTTCTCTGGGAAAGCTGCCCCTGGGCACTAATGTGATTGTCTCTGTCCATCGTGGCAAATCAAATCTTTATTATGTGGTCCCATAAGGAGGGTGGTCTGCCCTAACAAAAATGTGACCATAGGGTTCCAGTGGTGTAAAAGGCTATTGTGCCTGTTGTGATATTCTCACCATTTTTTCTGAAAGATATGCATCTCTGGACTATATTTCTACATGATAGCAACTTGGATTTGGTAGCTTTATGATTTTAGAACCGCTTAAGTAGACCTCTTATTGGGACATTTCATAAATGTTTTTTTTTTTGTTTTGTTTTTATTTACTATATATGGCCACAATCATGCAAAGATTCATGTGGATTGGTGAATTCTAAGTATAGTACCGAAATTGATGGAAGGGAAAACACTATATGTCATAACTCATAATAATATGAGTGGTTCGTAAGTAAGCATGGAATGGACAGTAGGGAGAGAAAGAGGGGATGAAGAGGATTTGTTAATGTGACTAGGATACATTAATATCTATAGTAATTAAGTGAGGGTAATTAACTTAAAATATTTAATATTAAAATTATTACTAGTAATAACTGAATTGCAGATATCTGAAATCTGAGTTTTGCTAGTAATAATTATATTTGCTCAAAACTGTGATTCTTGATATCTGAAACTGAAAGCCCTATGCAAATTAATGGCCAAATTGACGTAATTTGTCCAAGGAAGCATGTCATTGTGCATATCTGAAATGTTAATTTTGACTAGAGACATGTAATTAGAGATATTAGCATACATATAGTTTTGACTAGTACAATCAAAGTTGTAGATATCTTGAAAGTACATTTTTAAAATGTAAAAAGCTTGACACAATAGGCCTTTTGTGATGCTTGTTTTAAGTATGAGCATCATACATTGTTAAAATGAGATGTCGTGACATTTGAAATAGTGAAGGAAATAATACCCCCCAAAAAAACAGTAGCCCTGTGTCCTGCCCCCTAATAAGTCATAATTTAATTACAGCTAATTGGTAGTCATCTGACAGAGGGGGTGATCCAAAGCACCGCTAGAAAAGTTGTCATGGTACCGTCACCTGAACATGCTGGAATCCTATGGAGTTAGATTTGTTTCATAATTCACAAACAAACGAAACGCGATTCAAACAAACGAAAGCCGAGTCACAAACAAACAAAACGCGATTCAAACGAACGAAACGCGATTCACAAATGTATTTCATGATTCACAAATGTATTTTGTGATTCACAAATAAATGACCCCATGACATTTGTTTGCAACCTGACGAACACGAGTTACAAATCCCTGCATTCGTCTGTGTGGATTTTTGGAACTTTCCTAACGCGTTTAGATTCACAAATGCATTTTTTCTAAAAGATATTCTCTGCAGCCTATCAGATCTCTTCCAATTTTAGCCAATCACATTATAGTGTCTATGTGGACTACAAACCACCCGTCATGGTTATCAGTGTTGCCAGGTCCGCGGTTTTCCCGCGGAATTGGGCTACTTTTGAAGTGTTGCCGCGGGTTGAATTTTTTGTCCGCTGGTTCGGGTAGACCTATTTTGCATGCAAATTACATGAATGTCTTTAAATAAAAATCCATATTTTAAATGAAATCATTTATTTATACCCAAATCCTACCAAACTGACTCCAGATCAGCATGTACACACATGGACATGGGACACGCCCACATACACACACGCACGGGGCGTATTATTAATGATAATATACTGTATCTAATTACACAAGGCCATTTTAGGACCTTGATGAAAGAACTGTTTAGGGAAAACTGCTTTTAATGCTGGCATATTAAACATTTGGTGTTACTTTGTAGATATTATAATACATTTGGCAATGATAGCAATGCTGTTGGACTTTAAAAGCAGTGTATATGGTTTGGCAGGGGCATATTTTGAGTTCTGATATTGGGCTGGTTTTTGGGCTGGTTTTATTGGCCATTGGGCTGGTTTTGGGCTGGTTTTGATTGGCCATTGGGCTGGTTTTGTCACACAGACCTGGCAACCCTGATGGTTATGGACATTGTCCGAGATCACGAGCAATGGCATCTGTCGGTAGGAAAACTGTATGATCAGGGAAAGTGTATTAAAACCGGATGTCGTCACTTTAAGCCGGTCTCTGGTTGGATAAAGCTTTTCAGCAGAACTGGACAAGGACCTTTACTTTTTAGTTGAGAAGTTGTGTTGATCGCCTGGCATGCAAACGATCGGTTTTCTTTAAATTATTATTATTTTTGTGAAGTTATACGGCTTATGTGAATAAAGCTATCTACACAACTTTGTATATGTCTACATTGACTCGTTTAGTTGTTCATGTGGTACACGTAGGTCTTAACTGAAGCTAACGCTTAGACCAACAATCCATTGGAACACATAGTAGCTAGCTAGCCTCGCTGCTAATAAGTCTAACGTTAGCATGCTAATATGAATAGACCCATTATAGTCAGGTGGCTTAATGCTCAATTGACTTGTTAACCGGACTTTTACGAAGTCATACAACTAAACACACAAGTGACTTGTTAACCGAACTTTTACGAAGCTATATGACCAAACACAAAGCTAGCACTGTTAATTCCGCTATAGCTAGCCAGGTCAATTAGCTCGCCTAAGATACTGCAATTTAAGCTAACCAATTACCTCATTTCCCCCAAAACCCATCGATTACATGTGTTTGTGATGTGTAACATATATCCTTAATCAGTCATTCAAGTTATTAACGTTTATTTACCGCTAGCGATTACACGACACAAGGGTAATTCAATCGCTATTAATGTTGAACTTGAACTTCAACAACGTCACACAATATTAAAAGTCAGGCATCGGCATGGTTCCTACAGAATAAATCAAAGGTCCTTGTCCATTTCTGCTGAAAAGCTTTATCCAACCAGAGACCGGCTTAAAGTGACGACATCCGGTTTTAATACACTTTCCCTGATCATACAGTTTTCCTACCGACAGCATCTGGTAGATGCTCACCAAATGTTAGTGAAATATAGCTTGTTAATCTTATTAAACCGATTATCATACGTGGGGATAAAATACATTCACTCTTCACCAGTCCCATACTAGTCTGTTACAATATTCTTGAGAATGGCAGGATCCATGTTTAGTCATTTTAAGTGTTCCATAGGCTAACGTTTAGCAAGCTAGCTAGTCAATGTCTAACATAACATTGGCCTTGCTAACATGGATAGAGCTACGCTTGCTGAATATGTTTGCTTTCTAGCCAGGTAACATCTTACATGGGACTTTAGTGAACATATCAGTAAAACGATTTTTTTTTCCAAAACAGGGGCTGTCAAGTCAAGTGGAGGCAGCAGCACATGTTCTTGTGCAAGCCCTAGCTAGGAATATTTCCCCAATGCCAGAGAGCCGAGCAGCAGAAAGCATAGTTAGGGCTGTAACTATGGCCCCTACCAAACCTAATGCCGCCAATACCGACAATACTAGGGTGAGACAGGCTATGGGAAGGTAATAAATACACAGTGCACAGACACACATAAGGTGCTTCAGAATTCTACGGAATATTAGCCTAAATTCGAATGAATGGACCATCCCAGCATTCAGATGTCTGCTATAATTTACACTGGGCATGAAATGACCTATGCTTAACTACCAAGCTACTGCCACACAATTTTATTATTTTGACATGCCACACAATTTATCCATGTAAGATGTGGCGAGAGAGCAAACATATGCAACAAACGTAGCTCTATCCATGTTAGCAAGGCCTAGCTTGCTAAACGTTAGCCTAGGAAACACTTAAAACGACTAAACATGGATCCTGCCATTCTCAAGAATATTCAACCACGTATGATAATCGGTTAAATAAGATTAACAAGCTATATTTCACTAACATTTAGTGGGCAGCTAACAGATGCCATTGCTCGTGATCTCGGACAGTGTCCATAACCATGACGGGTGGTTTGTAGTCCACATAGACACTATAATGTGATTGGCTAAAATTGGAAGAGATCTGATAGGCTGCAGAGAATATCTTTTAGAAAAATTGCATTTGTGAATCTAAACGCGTTAGGAAAGTTCCAAAAATCCACACAGACGAATGCAGGGATTTGTAACTCGTGTTCGTCAGGTTGCAAACAAATGTCATGGGGTCATTTATTTGTGTCGCGTTTCGTTTGTTTGTGAATCACAAATCACATTTGTGAATCGCGTTTCGTTTGTGACTCGGCTTTCGTTTGTTTGTGACTCGGCTTTCGTTTGTTTGAATCGCGTTTCGTTTGTTTGTGAATTATGAAACAAATCTAACTCCATAGAATCCCCCTTTCTCATCAAGAACTCGCACTCCCGCCAGAATTGGGACTCGTGTTGCCCCGCGAGAGCATGAGACGCACATATGTCCATCAATAGACTCCGGGGTTATTCAAATCCACATATTCATTGAGCCATCCTTTCCATACTGTTATGGCCAATGACCTAAGTGAGGGTTTGGCACGAATTCAGGTGTTAATGCCATTATCAGGTGAGACTACATATATAAAAACAGAGAATATGGTGCAGAAGTGGTCAATTATAAATGAAAGCATACCATTTGTATTAAAGTTAGTGGATACACTGCGCAGCGTGTTGCATGGCGAAAGTCAGATAGTTTGCCCACACGAGTAGAAAGTAGTTAGCCTAATGCTAACCTAGCTAGTGAAGTAACTTGTAAATAACGTACTGTACTCTACGTCTACCGGTTTACCTACGATCAGAGATTACATGGCATGGACACCCAACCAGTCAATGTCTATGTATCCAGTAACAAATTATTTGAACTACACAAAAGCAATGCATTAACTTGTGATATATTACTAGGTTTCATTAGCTTGCAAGCCAACACGAGCTGCCTGAGCCTCTAGTATATCTATCAAGCGTAAACTTCCCGGTGTGCTCCAAAGAGAAACTATGCCAAGCCTAAAATGACTAAAACTAATAAAGCAAATTCTTCAAGTTCAAGATTTGGTAAGACAAGAAAAAGCTGACACAGGGCTGAGGACGACTTGACTTGTATCAGCTCGGTGGGCTAGTGCAGGCTGTGAAGTGGTTCGCTATGACTATGAGTGATGCCACCAGCACCACTATATCTAAGCCTTTAAACCTAACCAACAGCCAAATTTGAAAGCATTACTGTTGTTATTTGTATGGTGTGGTATGTCTAAAACAGAAAAAAAAATGTGTACTCTATAAAGTTTCATATGACCCTCATTCATCTCGCGAGCTCCCCCTAGGAAACCTGAAAGTTCTGAGAGTGGAAGTTCTCCCCCTGATTGGACCACTTTAGCTCCAAGAGCTGGATTACTTAAAGGATGCCTCTTTTTCTTTAGAGGGGGGCATCAGAGAAAGAGTACCTGTTGCCTGCATGCAACTCGCCCCCCACCTCTTCACCACCTACTCCAGTTACCCCACATACCAACACGTGGGGTGGCCGCCTTGGTCCCTAAAGTGTTCTTGTTATTTGTTTTCCGGCCATCTGAAAGCTCCTGAAATGTCCATTCTAATTTACCTCTCTTCACCCTGTTCTTGTACTGGAGTGGCCTTGTTTAGGAATGTGATCCAAATCACTGTGTTACTAATCTGATTAGTTGATACCCCTTGCTGCAGTGGTGAATTTAAAATAAAGCAGACATAGTCTTTGTCTCAGTGCACCATTTAATGTGATTTTACTCCAGTCATAAGACGACTTTGTAGCTGGCATGGTTTGCTTGCACATGTCGTTTCCTTAGGGCACCTCCAGTTTTCAACGTTGCGTTTCTTTACTGGTTTTATGTTCTTATTGTTCAAGCAAAATGTCTCTTTGGCACAAAAATGCAAATGTTTGAACCTGTGTGTAGCCATTGACTGAAGATTTAGTGACAGCTTTATTATGTGATTGTGTAAGTAACTGTTAAGTAAGGTAATATAAAATAGACTTTACTACTTGACTTAATCAAACCATGTCAATGACTGTACAGCAACACCTGAAGAGCTGTTTTTTAAAAGTGTCTTTGATTTGCTAGAATTGTTTTGGCTGCTCTGCCATTGGCTGATAGTTGTGCGGATGTGTTGGATGGTTCCATGTGCCCCCTGTACTGGAAGTGTATAAGCCAGACAGAATCAAACCTAGTGTCTTACGACGAACAGGATGATGAACAGGGAAGATGCCTGCAAGGACGTGTAAATGAGGGGCTGGTAGAGGGAGAGCTCGCTGTAGAGAAGGGTGCTTTCTCTTCATCCTCCATCCCGCCCCGCCCTGCCTCTCACTCTCTTGTCCTCTCACCCCGTCTCTCCCCCCTCGCAACTTCACAGCGAAGACACCAGACCAGTTTTTACCCAGAAAAACATCCAAACTTCTCACCTCTACTTCAGCTGGAAGGTAAGATTCCCCTCATTTCACTGCTTCCACTCTGAAACAAACTAGCGTCTCTAGCTGCGCTCTCTCTGTCTGCTCTTGTTTATCTCTGTCTGGGTATGGAGTGTTGATCTCAGGGCTTCTCAGTGGAAATGAGCTACAAAGGATTCATTCGTAATGCAGTCTTGTTTAATTCTTAAACTCTCATACGAAAAAAAAATATAGAGAGATATATTCATATCTCTGTGTTGAATCATATTCTGACATTGCCACAGGGACCTTTTTCATCTTCTTTGTTTTCTAATATTGTTTGCACTGTTGTGTGTTCGATGTGTGTCTATTGCATTTGTCCGTTTTCTGTACATCCTGTGCCATCCTACACAGAGGGTCTCATACAGTAATTATGGCATAAATCAGATTTCACAGGCGTCCACTGTGCATTGCAGACACTAATAAGGTTAAGCAGACATGCCTGGCCTCACACAGGAAATTATGCAGCTTCTTTTCTGTTCAGATGTAATGACATGTTCTGTATTGCTAATGCTTTCAAATGATGCAAAACTGCGTTGTTTCTTAAGGCAAGAACATGGTCTAGACTTTCATCATAACAACCTGTTGATTAACACTGGCCTACTTTGTCCATTTTTTAGCTTTCTGACCTTTGTCATGCTTACGAGCCTAATATGAGAACAAATATTTATGTCTTGTTTCTCAGTGTAACAGTTTATCACAGACTGCAAATACATTTCGCTTTAGTAGCCTTGTCTGATAATGCAATCTAAATACCATCATCAGACATCATCTGTCTTCTTTGCAACATTTAGTGCTAGTGCACAATCACAAACACAAATGTCCCATGATGCAGACAGAAAGACATGGTGGAAGTACGTAGACAATAGACACTGTAAATTAAATAGACTACACAAATGGGATTTTTTTTTTTTAAACACGGGGAACGTATGGTAATTAGTGGCGTACCCTGAAGGTCTCTTGGAAAACAGTGATGCATCTGTTGTTGGCTAAAAAAAGAAAAGATGTAGTTGTAGTTTGACTTTGACTGCCTGTCTTATGCTCCTCTGCAAGGAAACCCGCTGCTTAGAATTTCAGGCATATTAAGGTCGACGCTCACAAGATCCGATAAAGATCTTGGCTTCCTAAACGTATTACTTTGAAAAGAAGGATTTTTTAGTCACCTCTCTTCAAAGTGATCACGTATGGATCTCTCTAAGAGTTAAGAGCATTACGGTTACCATTTGTCATATATTACTGTATCTCTCTCCACTTCCCCTAATCTTAGTCAAATACACAATAAGGGATATGCTACATCACTCTACATTCATTTGCCACCAGTTCCATCCAAGTATGTTACTTTGAAAGGTCAGGATGGTGTATGGTAAATTGCAGTACTAGGCTCAGGAGATGACTGGGAGTTATATCCAGGGCTATGACTGCCTGCCAAGCAGTTCCGTTGTTGTTTATTTGCAAACTCATTGCTGATGACAAGACACTGGGCACAGCGGAGCTGCATTCTGATTGGTTGTGCCTTCAGTAGTCTGCTCCTGTTCTGGATTATGGACGCTTAGCTGAAGTAGTCCAGCCTCGTTGTGGTGGTCTGCTCTCTGGAAAGGACACTCCTGAATTCTGTGTAATCATCCCACTGTTTTAATCACCTCTCGTCTCTTTGGGCTTAATGCTGTACCACGCGTGGGCTGACATCATAGAGGCAGCATCTCCATGTCCATATGAACTTCATGTCGGGTTTTTGTGGTTAATGGGACAATTGACTCGATAGTCGCACAACTGAAAAGTTCAAATCAATTCCATTTGAGTTATATAGTGCTAATAACAATAGTCATTGTCTCTAGGCCCTTCCCAGCACTAAGGAGACTGGGGCCAGGTAGAACTATCTTCATACAGGAAGAAACCTTTAGCAGAACCTCAGCTCAAAGGGGGGGACCCATCAGCTTGGGGCCAGCCATGGAGAGAGATCGAGGTCGGGGGGGGAGGGGTGCGAGCTAGTATTCAAAGTATTCAGCTCAGTGGGTATACAGTGTCCTCATAGGGTTACATTTGTTGTCACAGCCATCAGCATTTGCAGATAAAGGTCCTACTACGTGGGAGAGAATAGGGACAGGTTAGAAACAGAATATCAGAAAATATGTCATACACAAACACCCAAATTAACATAAATAAATAATAAAACTATACACTATGCAATTATTTAAACATCAAATTCATTGCCACAGGCATGCCACAGGCTATCCAGTCTAACAATATGATATAGTGTGGTTTAGTTATTATATATAACTAAACCACACTGAAGAGGAGCATTACTTTACCAAATATTGCATCACAAATGTAGCAGTTTAATTCTGTTACTGCCTTCCTCTTTATCATGCAGTGTAATTGATTTACAGGTGTAATGGATTTAGAGCTGTAAGGGATGTTCAGGTGTAATGAACATGTGGATTCATGTTACCTTCAAGTGTCTGTCTTCTGTGACCCACATACTAGCAAAGCTTTACAATAATTTGCACTTACACAAGATGTCCAGTAGAGGACGCCAAAATCATGATCATCTTCAACTTGAAAACCATTTTATAGGAATCCTTCAGATGAACTGATCTGTCATGTTGACTTTAGTTTCTGTTTCCTTTTTACAGGTGACAGCTAAATGGATGCCAGCGGATGACAGAGGTTACTATTTATAAAGTTGTGATGCAAATAATGTATGCTCAATATGTGTGTCATAACAACACAATTAGTGACAGACAGTATAATATAAACTATTTCACCTATGTAACACATTTGATATACAAAGGTAATTCAGCATGCATGTTTGGAAAATAAAGATAACCCTAACCCTATTCAATATGTTTTGCCAAGAATATGTCCTTATTATTTATATTCTTATCATGATAAGTGCAGGCTATATGTTTTATATCAGTACATCTCATCTAGCCTGTCAGTCATGGAAAAAGCCTTTTGCCTTTGCCTCCTGTGGAATACACAGACGGGATAGGAGGGGCCTTCTGACATGTGGGGCGCACCCTGAACAGGAAGAGGAAGCTGAGGAAGCTTCTGGAATGCACCTGGGGTAGGGACCAAACCTTGTCTTTCATCAGTCAACCTTACATACTCCAGTACTGATAATCTGTCCTGTTTTATACAGCCTAATCCAATCCTTTTATACATCCAATTCTAATGTAATAAAATGGTAATCAGTGAACATTTATTTCAATGTAAACATGTATGTATATGCTGATATTTATTGTCACATATTTAGATAAAATGTTGAAATCAATGATTTTTTTCACTTATACTATCCACAAACATGCAACTGTCTGGGACAGACTTGTACTTGTGTAATACAAGGCAAAGGGCAGCAGCCCACGCTCATCCAAACCCATGAATCCATTACACACAAACATCTTGATAGACTGGCAGACTTGGTATGATGTAAAATCATTTTTTAGAGACTCAAAAAGGTTCAGCATTAAAGTTTCAAGCTTGATAAGTTGTGTTTTGAACATGCCTTAATGGCCAGGCAGTTTATTATAATCAGGCACTAGTCTGGTAACAGAGAACTGACTTGAAATGTTCAAATTTACATTATAAAATGTATGAGTGTTCAGTGTAGAAAGTAACTATTGTTGGCATTATGTAGACGGACTACACAACGTCATGAGAATTCGCAGTGGCCCTGCAGTGGAACTGTATTGTGAAATTAAAACTGAAACACAGTGTTTTGAAACTCTGCATAACTCGGTATTTAGTATGTTATTAATACTAATATTTTTCAAAACTGTAATACTGATTACTGAGTGGTGTGCTCTTTAAAAAGTTTGGATGTGCATTGATCATTGAGGACATTTATTTTTTTGCATGTCTTCCACACCACATCATGTGTGTACAATCTTTTTATACACCTACACACACTCACACACACACACACACACACACACACACACACACACACGCACAAATGGTGCCTGCTCTGATGTATGCTCTCATACAGTCCCTCTGATTTGCCATGTAAGATAACAGTGGCCTGAGCGCAGCTCTGTGTGAACCTTCTGTCATTATTTATCGGATTCTGCTCCCAGCCCTCAGCTGCATTGACAGCAGCCATAAAGAAGGTCAGGTTCGTTTTCCATTAGAGAGTGAGGGGGGACAGAATGAAAGCGAGAGAGAGAGAGAGAGGGAAAGGGACAGAGAGAGAGGGATGGAACCTGAGAGAAAGAAAGGAATAATGAATAAAAGAGAAAGAGAGAGGGAGAGGGAGAAACAGGGAGCGATGACATCTCCGCGGCAAAACAGTCTTAGTGGGGAGGAGAGGAAGCTGGCCGTGGCCTTTTGTCCCTGTGTGAGGCGTGCGCTGCTCTGCCCTTGTGCCCCGTGGCTGCAGCTATGCATGCTCTTAGACCGCTCCGACCGATAAAAGGAAGGAGGAGAGGAGAGCCGTGGAAGAACGTCCTTTCAGACACGTACAAAGGAGTTATTGTAGCAAAGGCACACCGACCCGCATCTCTGAGGTCACCTCCATTACTGCAGCCTCCCTTTCCGCTCGCTGCCCTCCGCTCCATACCAGGGTGTCATGGAAATGATGCTCTGAGAGTGAGCTTTTATTGATCCAACTGGGTATTGATCGGTGAAATACACGTGTGACTTTACTGTGGTCTGTTATTTTTTGTTTGTGTTTTTTTTTTTTATTACTTAGAGTTTATACTTTGACTTTCGGTGTATGTTGACTTTGAGTGTATTTAGAGTTGTGTTAAAGGGAGTAGAGGTGATTCAAAAGATGACAGCTAGTTCTCTTCTTGAATTTCATTTCAGAACTTTGTTTGGAGGGTTCATGTTTACAGCAAGTGTGGTTGCATTACTGGACATGGTTGCCGAACTTCGAGAACCAAAACTGAATGTTCTTCTCCAGGACGTTCTGGTCACAGCACATTATCCATTTCCCTGACAAGCACAGCTAGTAATCCCTTTCATATTTTGTCCCATGATAGGTGCGCCATTTAGATTAACTTGCACGTCGTAGATTAATAAATCAAGCACTAGGTCATCTCCTGCGTACAGTTGAAAGCTGTTAATCATGTTCATTAAAACCTATTGATTTAATGAACAACTCTCCTAGCGGCACAACTCTGATTACTCCCCTGCCGCTCATCCTCGTCTCTAATTAACTTTTATTCAGCTCAGCCCTGTAATTGGAATCACTCTTTCACACACACCCATACACACACATGAGCACACACACACACCATCGGAAAGATCTTGTTTGCTCTCTCAAACGTATACACACACAGATGCTCACTACACACAAGCTTTCATACACACTCTCACTCTCACTCTCTCTCTCTCTCTCTCACACACACACACACACACACACACACACACACACGCCATCGGAAAGCAATGGCTCTCTCCCTCTCTCTGATCACTCTCTCCTTCACGCCTCTCTTGGTTCATCTGCTGCTAAGGATGATGACATGGGGACAGGGGCCGGCCCGCTCACAGGGGCCAACTGGTCACCTTGCTGGGGGCCATTTTGGGCTGCTTTACCAATACTCCCCCTCTTGCCTGTGCAGCCGCAGCCTCGTACACACAGTCTGGCTCTGGGAACGTCTGACTCTGCCTGTCTGTGGCCTGCTGTCTCCAGCCGCCGCGCTTTTGTAGCTCTCTCTCTTGTCTCTCCATCACTCCTTTCTTTCTTTCTTTTTCTCTTTCTTTCTTGGTCGCTCTTTCTTTCTTGGTCACTTATTCCCTTGCCAAGGGTTGGAGTCCACAAGACACTAAATGATCAGTGTTGTTTCAGTGTTGTTGTTAAATGTTATAACTGTATAACTGCAAATATATTTGACGTGTTATTTGGGCTGTCGCTGCCCTGTGTTCATTATTCAGTTTAGTCTGTGAAGAGACGAGGACAAAGAGCAGCATGGAGAAAAGATGACCTGTGAACTTTCTCACCAGACTTGCTGATAGACAGATTATGTGTCCTCTAGGCAGCAATTAGCTCTTTTATATGTCATAGGTGCAGTGGGATGTTTCTGTCAGGTGATGGAATGCACTCATACAGTATAGAAAGGTTTTGGTCAAATTGGAAAATTGCTTTTTTTTCCCACACACAGCGCACTAATGGAATTAAGAGATGCTTCCAAGTCATTAAAAGTTCCGATATGGCTGGCCTGTGTCTGAAGGACAATGAGGAAGAGCCATAGTCCTTGTTTGAATATAAACGGTTTCCTCTGACTTAGCAGTCTTTTCTTTCCCATTCACTGTCTCCGGCTTAATGTGGAACAAATTTACTGCTCTATTTGTGCCATGCCTGCAGGCCATCCAATAGTCAGACAACGTGCTCGATCTACACTTGATGTTACCCTATGGTTCGGCTGCAGTGATGTACCACTTTGAGAGATGTTTACGAATGTTCAACTGAGAAAACAACAATAATAACAATAACAAATAAAACCCCTCATTGGCTTTGGTTTCACAAAAGGCAAACACATAATGTGGGAGGGACGATGATTTAGTGATATTTTTGGGGGGAGAGCCTTATGCATATGATCACTGAACTGTCCAGGGAAACAATCAGGGAATTGGGACACACACAAATTACATTGTCTATGTTGTGTCTAATGCGATACCCCCCAACCCCTCCTCATACACACACACACACACACTTACACACTCACACACACACATACACACACTTACACACACACACACACACAGACCCCCCCTAACCCCCAAAGATATACATCCACTCAGCCCGTGCCGTAGACCTGGCATGGAGCCGTGATGACTGGAGATTAATTCTTGTGCATCTGACATCTCGGTGGATTTGCGCAGGGATTGTTAATCCCAGAGGGATGTCACTAAAGCCCAACCTAATTCGAGCCATGAGATTTCAAATGTAGGAGAAAATCGGTGGAGAGGACCCATACTGCGGACTTCAGTCCAGAGATGTCTGTCCTCCCCCCACCCCCTCTCCCCCTTATGTCCAGCATATTAACACATTTACCCTACCGCGTGCCCTGTGTGTGTGTGAGTGTGTGTTTGTGTGTGTAGGGGTATAATGGGGGCGGGTTGTTTAATATGATACTGTCGTCTGTTTACCATTCATGAGGGGTTGGGTTGGGTTCTACAGTAAGTGTGTTAATTTGTGTGTGTATTCATGCATGTGTGTCCACGCCAGAAGCTGCATCTTTAAATGTGTGTGTGGTGACTGGGGTGAATGTGGTTGTATGTGCACCACATGTGTGTATTTGGCCTATATGTAAGTATGTTTGTGTACATTTGAATGTGTGTGTGTGTTTTGTGTACTTGCTGTTCTGGAAATGGCCGTCCACCAAGGCTGATGCCTGCTCTGTCCCCTCAGAACCTAACAGGAATAAAAGTGGTGTTCTGATGCGCGATCTCGCCCTGGGCCCGAGGGCAGAGGTTGCAGCGATGAAGCATCACCCAATGGGTGCTCTCGGATGCCAGTGTGCCTCAGTGGGCAGCTCCCATCATCCCCTGGGAGAAGGAGGGGGGGTCCCCCTCAGCTTGGGCACCCCCTCACCCATTGACCCTCTTTCACCACAACACAAAGTGGCAGCACTGGCAGTGTTGACGAATCGCGCCCCGAAAAAATTTGCACAGACCCGAGCCTCGCTTTTTCACCATTTTGTCGTTTTTCCAGAGGTCACGTGATTCCACGGCCCGCCCACGTGTCGCTGTCAGTGGACCAATCAGATGTCAACGTTCGATCTAAGCTGGGCGAAACGCGAGGGGGAAAAAATAATTTTCCCTGTGTGTGTTGTGCACGTTTTTTTCTATCTTTAATCTTTTCGCAAACGTCGAAAGTGGAGGCCATCTGTGTGGCGCAGCACAAAGGTAAAGCCTCTTTAAAAAATAATGCTTTTGCCTTCTGCTTCTTCCTCTTGTGGTCAATGTAGCAAATATATATATAAATAATCAGCTAAATCACAATGCGTAGATAGCCATTTAGTTCTTTTGTGTTTTATCGTTGTCTTCTGATGGGTCGTTTTACTAGACATTGACCGGTTAAGGGCCGTTGAGGTTTTGATTTTCATTTTGAAATGCGTGGTGTTGGACAAAGTCAAGTGGACAGACGAGGTTGACATTGGTCATCATTTTTATTCGTCTTTTGCATCAGTGATGTAATGCTGTATTAATGACGTAAACAGGATCATGGTGGGTGCATTATTAATTCATGGCGCACGTTCTAAAGACTCGATGCGGATGGAATGTTTCTTCGTATTGGTTTTGACTGTAATTGTGTGTGAGGCGAGACCCTAAGTCGTGGTCTCTCAGTGAGCAAACACAAAAGGCAGAAGCATGCCTCCATTCTCATGAGAAACACACATAAGGCTTGCAGCAGGGGCCCGAGTCATTGTTGCCTTAATTACGACTCTGCCATATGCCATTGTCCAGGAGAAATAACGACGCAGTTTGAAAACGAACTGGGTAATTATTCTCGACGCAAAGTTTTTGTTTAGGTTTCGCTTACATTTTTTGGTGATTGAGTGAGTGGATCGCATCAGTACTTCATTTTTGATATGAAACCTTGGAGCCAACGGACTCTTTGTAGGGATATAATGACCACACAGAATGCAATGTGTTCAGTATGTACTGCCAACTTGAAACTGGACAACCTCCACAATCATTACCGCAATTATCATCACTGTGACAATTCGTCCCGATCATCGGTCATAAACTGGTTCAGGGCTGAAAAGAATGAATAGTCTGTGTGCTGTGGTCTCCAAAGAGCACCTACAGTGTGCTGCTGGATCCCCACACATCCATAACCTTCAGTCCAATCCGGTGACAGCCTAATACTCATCCTTGCCGCACCAAATCTCATCCTAGTCTGTCTTTTTGGTGCTGAGTCTGTGGGGACCATCAAATGAAGATCAAACGTACGGTTGGGAGCAGACTTTGTCTCTGTCCCCATCTATCTTCCTGATACGGCCCTCGTGATCTCTTTGCCATGACGTCCTGTGGTGAGAGATATTGATTAAACGCTGTGAGAGTGATTAACCACTGGAAAAAATTCTGAGACTTACTTTGCTGCCGGGATATAGTCATTATTTATTAATCCGTAACAGAGAGAAAAGTAGTCAAAGTGGACTTGGTGGTCAAAGTGTGGCGGGTTTGTACAGAGGTTTGAGAAGTCATTTTATGATCCCTGTGTTCCCAAACTGTGCACGAGTGAGAGGAGACGTTATCATCAGTTGATCGCAGTGGTTGTATAATCTTATTACAGTCGTGCTGTTATTGAGCTGCCTTTTGGAAGTTTCTATTTTCTAAGTGTGCTGTGGGCAATATACATGTCATCACATCAACATACACCACTTAATTTGACTTTGTTTATAGAAAAAAATGGATTACACAGCTGCATAAAATAGAATACTAGATTAGTGTTTCCCTGAAGTGGATATGTGGCAACATTTAATCATTTGTTTTGCCACTGTCCAAGTGACCTGAATTGAATATGATTCGGTGTAACATGCATGTGGGTGTTGTGGATGAAGCCTCTTGCCTTCGATGTGGGTATTTTCTCTCATTTTATTTAATCTTAGGGTCAGAACGAGGGACGCAGTGGATACAAATCCTGTCCAGACTGGGGTGTTGTAAGAGGCTTTGCATGAGCTGAGTGTTCTCACATCCAGCCACCAGATCCGGCCCCGATCCGGCCCAGACGTGCTCTGGAGTCAGTCACTCTCTGTTCACCTGTCACTGACCTGCTACAGTCTAGCACAGCAGGGTTAAACAGAGTGCTAGAAAGGACACCTCCAGTGCACTACACCTGTAAGACCTCATGGTCATGGTACTGCAAAACCATCACTTTTTACCCATGTAGAACCCTTTAGCATTTCCTGGAACCAAGAGGTTACTGCAGTCGGCTGTTAGAATCAATCTCTTGCTCCAGTTAGCATTCGACTATGGACACGAAGTCAAAGAGTAATGTGTTCCAGAAATCGGCTTAGTTACTATTTGTCAAATAGATGTTAGTTTAAATCTCTAGCTTCTGATATTTTGATTTCTCTAATATTATAGGATAACTGAAATCTGTTTTTCCCTATAAACACAGAGGCCCACAGTGACACTTTGGGTCACAAAAAAACACATTTCTGAAGATTTTCTTAAAGGATTCACTACATATTTACTCCATTTCATTGGTTTATTCTGTCATTGCATTGCTATCGTGTGTCCATTTTTTACAGATATGTCCAGATAAGTCTGAAATATTTGGACGCTTTCACTGCAGCAAGGTGTTAGTTCATCACCTATTCCTCAAGTCCCTAAGTGGGCCCGTGTCTGAAACAGCCAAACCCTTGTTCCCCATGACTCTCATTCAAGGGTATTTTAATTAGTCATAACCCAGTGTGTCAGGTTTATGTAACAGGCTTGTTCTTTTTGACACGTCAGTTGTCGGACAGTCACCTGTCCCTTGTCCTGCCTGTGAGGGTCACGACCTGCAGTGAAGCTGGGGAAGCCGTTAGAGAAGTCTCCTGGCTCTCTCTCTCATCCTGGTTCTTTTGTTCTGGGGGTTGTCTGTATTGGCTTTTTGCTCCGTGGATCTGCTTTCACTTGGCTGGCTCTGAAAGGGACGACACATCGTTCATTGTGAGCTGCTCTGCATACCGCAGGCTGCCCTTAAGTATTAAAACTAAATCACAACGAGAAAAGAAAAGTCTCTCTCTCTCTCTCTCTTTCTCTCTCTCTCTCTCTCTTCCTCCCTTTAACATTGCTGCGCAGTCTGCAGTGCAGAGCAGCAGAGTTGGGGGTGGGGGGGGGGGCTGGAGAAAGAGAGAAAAAAAGGGAGCGTTTTTTCGGAGCGGTGCTCAGTCGAGCGCGAAGCGTGCTTAATTCGATAGCCGCCACAGAGGAAGGGGGCAGAAGCTCTTTAGCAGAAGGCTTGACCCACTTTCCCCATCAGATGTCACCTCCGTGAGAAGCGCGGCTCGTCCTCTCTAAGCAATGGTGCACACTACACAGAGAGAGAGAGAGAGAGACAGAGAGAGACAGAGAGAAAACAAGGCTGCGCTCTTGCAGCTCAATTAGCACAACTGTTAATATGTATGTGTCAATGCTCGACAAGGAGACAGATAGCATCTCCCCTGTCCTGTCAAGGCAGAGGGATAAGGGAAGGTAGATAATGAGGGAGGGAGAGAGAAGGGGGAGAACAGGAAAAGGAAGCAGCCTTTGAGTAGGCCATGCCTTGGAGCTGGCATTTGTTCAAACATGAGGCCATTTTGTTTGTGCAAAGACCTTGGAAAATGCACCCTCCTGCCTCGCGCCTCTCTCTCTCTCTCTCTCTCTCTCTCTCTCTCTCTCTCTCTCTCTCTCTCTCTCTCTCTCATTCACTCACACACACAGCGCACACACACACAGAGGGAAACAGAACTATTTTATTTTTCATTTCACAGGAGCTCTCCTGTTAATTTTATTTCTCTCCTGTGGCACTAGGCTACTGTACAAGAAAGCAGTCCTGTAGATGGATGGCATCCCATAATACCGCCCTCAGTCCCCGGCAACAGTTTTGTAATGCTGTGGCTTTGATTTCTTCATCGTGCTATCTCTCTCTGGCTGGACCCTGAGCCGTCATCTGGGCCGGTTATTTGTGGATTATTTCTGTGCGCTGGCTACGCTGCCCTCCAACCTCTGGATGGTCTTAACCCGGATTAGGGCTTTATGTAATCCCAGCATCCTCTGAGAGATTGGAGGAGGACAGCTGGCAACAACAGCGCCGATCCCATCTCTATCCACTTTCCCCGTCCACTCCGAGGCTTCTTAGCAGACACGGCTGAAGTCCAGAGCGCTTTCAGAGCTGCAGTATAGTAACTGATGCTGATGACGGATGGCTGTTTATGATTGTTTGTGAAGGAACATTGTCTTGAGGAACACCGGTGGCAAAGATGAGTTTTAGATGTGGTCTCTGGCAGACTTGTGTGAGCTAACCAAGATGGGTGGCCACTAAGAACAACAGAGACAGCCACTGCCACTAAAGTATGAGGTTGTTGATGCTGGGTCTTCATCAGATACAGCAGAGTGCTTGGCTTGTATGGTTAGGACACTGAACAGTGAGGATGCATAGTTGCTGTGTGTTATAGGAAATATTCCCCTGGTTCTGTCATATACTGTAGGTTTCCCAGATTTGACTAAGATGGTATTATCACAGGCTTAATACTCTCCCATGAAAAACATAATTCTATATCTCCTCTCAAAGCAATCATCCATACATCCATGCCATGATCCCATTGAGGATTGTGATAAGACTACTCCCCCTTGTGGCTTCATGTGGTATAAAATGGGAGATGATGCTTTGAGATTACCATTATTCACGTGGTAGTTCCTAAGATGATGTGTGCTATTCTTCTCAATGATGCATAATAGTGGTGGTTTATATTGTGTGTGTGCACGTGCGTGTGTGTGTATGTGTATGTGTATGTGTGTTTCAGCAGGTGTGCGTTTGCAAACATATATGTTTATATTAGTGTGTATCACCTTAAACCTTACTGTACACCTGCCAATCTTGTCCACTGCAGCTGACTGGTTGGCTGTCCTTCCCATCACCGACACTCTGGCCCTATCGGATCCCTCTGCACTTGATCACACCCAGCCCTTCTCAACCGACCCCATAATGGAACCTGCCAAAGTCCAGTCCGAAGGCGGGCTGAATGTCACTCTGACTATCCGGCTTCTGATGCATGGCAAGGTGAGGATGCAAAAATGCATAATAATAATAAAAGACAAATATGTAAATAAAGTAATGCATGGGTGCCCATTTGACCCATATCGTTAGAGTATTATGGAATTTATTTGTTCATTTGCTTGTCATTTTGCAGGAGGTTGGTAGCATCATCGGAAAGGTAAATGGACACTTTTATTGTGTGTAATTATAACATATAATTTACAAGAACCTAAGATTTTAGTAATGAAACAGTCTAGTGACTCTACTGATCTTCACTTTTCAGAAAGGAGAAACTGTCAAAAAAATGCGTGAAGAGGTAAGCGGTCTACGGTCTAAAAGTGACTTTATCACTGTTACAATATGGTCAGCAGGCAATTCTATTATATGTTTAAAATCTATGTCAGAATTGTGTTGTGTTTTGGATGAGCAAAAGCGTATTCATTTAAGTAGAATAATTATTAGTAGAATTGAAATCATATTGAATTGAATTGAACTGAGGTAATGCAAATGGTTCCTGTTCCTGTGGTTCTCATAGAGTGGTGCACGCATCAACATTTCGGAGGGGAACTGCCCTGAGAGGATAGTCACCATCACCGGCCCCACAGATGCCATTTTTAAGGCCTTTGCCATGATCGCCTACAAATTTGAAGAGGTACTTATATAAATATAAATGCTGTACTTTACGTATATTTAAAACAGATTTGCATTGGGAATGTCTTATTGTTGGACATATAATAGAAACATCTTAAGCTACAATGGGCTCTAATTTTTCACAATGGGCTCTAACGATTATTATTCATCAAGCCAAACTGTCTCTCCAAAAAAAAGCATTCAGCTACCATGAGCGGTGTGTGCTTCATAAATATTTGACTTCACTGTATTGTTTCACACTTTGTGAAGAAACTTTGGTTTCATAAAGTTGGTTTCACTATAGCTGATACATTTGTGTGATGCTTCAAGAAAGTCTTTGTTCTTTGATAAAGATAAAGTTAAGACAAAGCTTCTGTCATCAGTGTGTTCTAAGTAGAACGTTTGCTATTTTAGTTGGAATACTTCATGTAGTTCTTAATTGCCCCATTTTTAGAGTAAGAGTTCTGCAAAAAAACCTAGAATGCTCCTGGGAGTTCTTTGAGCATTATGAGGAACTGTGATCTGGAATGTTCCGTGTCATGTACCCCCTCAGGACATCATCAACTCCATGAGCAACAGCCCAGCCACCAGCAAACCACCAGTTACCCTACGCCTGGTGGTCCCGGCCAGCCAGTGTGGCTCCCTCATCGGGAAAGGGGGCTCCAAGATTAAGGAGATGAGAGAGGTAAGGGGTTCCTTAGTAGTGTGTGTGTGTGTGTGTGTGTGTTTATAACCGGAACCAGAGAGTACAAGGCTTTAGTCTCATTGGGAAAAGGGGGCTCCAAGATTAAGGAGATGAGAGAGGGTAAGGGTAAAGGGTGTGTTTGTGTGTGTGTGTGTGTGTGTGTGTGAGATTATTACCGGTATCAAACAGGAGAATACAAGGTTTTAGTTTTCTCAGACAGACAGGCTCAGTGTGTTATGCCTTGGCCTGCTGGTTTCTGAAAAGTATGGATTTTCTGTGTGAACTGAAAAGCAGCACTCAGTAGACTTTAAGGTAGAGCATGTGGTTTTTGTTGTTAATAAAACAAGAACGCCACAGGCCCAACACAAGTATGTGATTCTGAAGGCGTGATGAGAAACATTGTCTTCCTCTGCATTGTTTTCTATTATAGGCCTGATTTGTTTACATGCCTCAGGCACTGACAAATACAAATCAATGCATAGCAAACACCTGAGACAAGTCCTGAAACATCCCTTGCCTGTCCATTCACAGAATATTAGTTGCGTGGTTGATTCTGTGATTCTTTTTGTTGTTTGTTTGCCTCTCCATTAGTCCTGGCCTGTCAGAGTTAAGTTCAGACGTTGACAACAACTTCTGTAAGAAGAATGATTTGGAAATGTTGTGTTTACTGTTAGAATAGCAAACTTCCAGAAAATACAAGAACAGAAAAGGGCCTTTTCTTGTGCAGTTTATCTTGAACATCCACTCATACTCTCCTCCATAGCACTACACCTGTAAGTATTCATCACTCACACCTAGAGAGGGAGGTTAGATCCATCTTTGTCGTCGTCATTGTCGTCTTTGACAGAAGTCATTGTAAAACCAAAGTGTTTGGCTGGAGGATATTGACCTGTGGTATCTCTCTCTCTCTCTCTCTGCAGTCCACAGGTGCCCAGGTGCAGGTGGCAGGGGACATGCTGCCCAACTCCACAGAGAGAGCAGTCACCATCTCCGGCACGCCAGAAGCCATCATCCAGTGTGTGAAGCAGATCTGTGTGGTGATGCTGGAGGTACTGGGCCCTATATGTGTGTGTGTGTGTGTGTGTGTGTGTGTGTGTGTGTGTGTGTGTGTGTGTGTGTGTGTGGGTAGGTGAATGTGAGAGAAAGTGTGTGTGTGTGTGGGGGGGGGGGGGGGGGGGGGGGTAGGTGAATGTGAGAGAGAGAGAGTGTGTGTGTGTGTGTGTGTGTGTGTGTGTGTGTGTGTGTGTGTGTGTTTGTGTGTGTGTGTATTTATGTTTGTTTGGGTGCAGATGTGTGGGTGTATGTTTGTACTGTGTGTGTGTGTGTGTAAATGTCTGTCTGTGGTTCTAATGGAAGGAACATCTACTTCTAGTGGTTACTACCAATTACCAGAGCACAGAGACTTAGCCTGCTCCAAATGACAGCCATCAAATGACATTTCAGTAAGGCCTGCTTCAAGCATGTACTTTGAGTCAATTAGGAAAATCTGACCTTAACGTGTCTTTGTACAGAATCCCTCATCTTTCTGCACTTTAAAAAGCAAAGCACTTCTTTTTTTTCAAAGCAATACTTTAATGTCTTTTTAAAATATGAAATGGCCAACAATCACAACCCTGTTCACGTGTCATGATATGTGATTTATATTTCCAATATATGTTTCACGACAAACTTGAAGCTTGCTGAGACTTTACATGTCTAAAAAATATGAAGATTGTTGCATCAGTGAATAGTGCATAGTGTTTGCATCAGTGCAACCCAGAGAAAACACCTTGGGTAACCTTATATACTACATAGCCCTTGGTACATTGGACCTATACTGTTAAATGCAGTTCAACTCACTATCTCTCAATGTGTGACAGCACTTTGATACTTTGCAGTTACATGAACCCAAACCTAGCCCTTGTCCTAACTCTAACCCCACCCTGGTTTGATGTAATTACAATGTATCACTGTGCTAATACTCATTAGGACTTAATACATTATACGTCATCTAATAGTACAGGGACTATGGATCACAATGCATTGCTTAAATTAGTCAAACTTAGAAAGAACAACTTCTATCTTATCCTTTCTTCAATGTTAACATCTGATTACTGAGAGACAGATGATGAAGCCAGATCCACAGTTTTTCTTTGCTCTCTCTCTCTCTCTCTCTCTCTCTCTCTCTCTCTCTCTCTCTCTCTCTCTCTCTCTCTTACGTTCCCTCCATTCCTCAGTTTCTCAAGTCCCTCTCTCTGACATGGACCTGTGGATTAATACTGTGTCTGCCTTGCGCCCCTCTCTCTTTCCCCTTCTCTCTCTCCTCTCTGCCCTTCATCTCTCCGTCTCCCCCTCCTCCTCCTCCTCCTCCTCCTCCTCTGCTCCCACCTGTGCCTCTCTAAGTCCCCTCCCAAAGGTGCCACCATCCCCTACCGGCCCAAGCCCGCCGCCGCTCCCGTCATCTTCACCGGGGGGCAGATGAGGGCGGCCGACCCCCTGGGTGCTTCCTCCACGGCCAACCTCAGTCTGCTGCTCCAGCACCAGCCACTGCCTGTGAGTGCCACACAAAGATATACTAACACACACACACACACACACACACACACACACACACACACAGAAACACACTGAGATACACACATTGTTTGCACACACACACATACACATCCACACACACTAACAATTTAAGGTGCACATTTTTCATGTGCACACAGACACAATCGCACAAAACACATTAACACACACACACAACCTATAGCTGTTTGACACTCAAAGGAAATGAAATGTAGATATACACATGAACAAAATCTTCATATGCACAAAATGCACATTAACTATGACTTCAGTTTCAAAGTGCTAACTGACATACACTGTCTGTCTCTCTCTTTGTGTCCCTCTACTTGGGTTTAATTCTCTCTCTCTTCCACCCCACCCCCTTTCTCTATCCCCCTCTCTCTCTCTCTACCCCCCTTCTTCATTTCTCAGCAGGCTTACACCATTCAGGGACAGTACGCCATCCCGCACCCTGACGTGAGTGTTCTTCCTCCCGACACTGATGCCTTTGACCATGACCAGCAGCCTGCATGCCTCTTATCTTCGACTTCCTCCCATATTAATATTAATCATAATATTAATAGCGCATTTCTGATATGTGATAATTTGTCTGTCAGAACCAAATTAGATCTCTGCCCTCCAGAACTTGATGGGACATGGCTTGAGGGAGATCCGTAAGGAAAGATTGCCTACCCATGCATAACTGGGTCGAATTGATCATTAATCTTTAAAAGGTCTTCAATGTTTGGTCAATAATCGAGGGACGAGGTGCAGGGTGAATCAGACCCCCTCCGCTGTGGCTCTTTACGCCCCGTAGGCTTCATATCTCCGTTCAGGCCAAGTCTTACTAAAGTCTCCTCTAGCCTTTTGACTCTCTTCTTTCTTTTCTCTGTCTGTCTGTCTGTTTGTCTCTCTTTCTCTCTGTCTCTCTCTCTCTATCTGTCGCTCTTGCCTTCTCCTCCTTCACCACCAACGTTCCATTGCTTCTCCTCGCTCTCACTCGTTCTCTCTTACTGTCTTTTTCTCTCTATTTCTCTTTCTCTCTCTCTCTCTCATGGTCTCTTTCTCTCTCTTTCCCTCTCTTTCCCTCTCTCTGTCTGTCTGTCTGTCTGTCTGGTGGAGTTGTGGGCGCCTCAGAGCGACTCCTGTGTTTCTAATGATAACCTCTTAGTCTCACTGTCCTCCTCCTGCCCCCCTCAGCAGTTGACCAAGCTTCACCAGTTGGCTATGCAGCAAACCCCCTTTACCTCCCTCGGACAGACCACCCCCGCTTTCCCTGGTACGTACCCACGCTCCCCACTTTTAAAAGACACGCTCCTTCTCACCGTAGCACCCGTAGAAAGTCACCACTCTCTCTCTCTCTCTCTCTCTCTCTCTCTCTCTCTTTTGTCTGTCTGTCCGTCCGACCGTCAGTCTGTTTGTCTTTGTCTCTCTTTCTCTTTTTTTCGTCTCGTCTTTTCCTACCACCCCTTTTCAACACGAGCCTGGTCAATGCTCTTGAGGGTTTTTTATTTAATTTTTTATTTTTATTTCTGGTCTTCCTTTGGTTCCTTTATAAACATGGAAAAGGTTTGAGTCTGGAGAGGTCCGTTTTTCTCAGCGCGACAGGATTAAGCTCAGTGAGAGGTGCAGGTCGTAGAATGAGTTCGGTGTGATATTAAGTATCCAGAAGGGGGCACTATACTGCTCATTCATTCAGCATCCTCACATGCATCAGAAGCATGTATGCAGATAAACACAGGGTACAAATGCTGGATTGAAAAAAATGGTTAGGTAGAAACTCAAAGTGTGAGAGGGACGGGACTAATATTCTTTTGGCCCGTGAGTGGACATGATGTCCTCTCTCTCCCTCACTCTTTCTTTCGTTCTCTTGGTCTCTGCCTCTATCTTTTTCTTCTGTTCCTCTGTTTCTGGCTTTTTTCTCTTGACTTTTCCTCTCCCTCCTACTTTCTTGCTCTCCTTTTATTCTCCCTTTCTCTCTCTCTCTCTCTGGGTTTCTTGTTTAACTTTCCCTCTGCGTCTTCCTCCCTCACTAAACCTCTCTGTCTCTCTTTCTCTCTGTCTTCTTCCCTCTCTCTCCCTCTCTCTCCCCATCCCTCCCTCTCCTGTCATCCCTTCTCTGTTGCAGGTGTGGATGCCAGTCCACAGGCCAGTACTCATGAGCTCACCATTCCCAATGATGTGAGTATTGGCTTCCTCAGTGTTATTATCACACACTAGAACAGCAACAGAACCCGGCCCTGTTCTGATCCGGTTCTGATCTCCCAGGTCTGGGCCAGACCGGGGCCAGACCGGGGCCGGACCCCTTCCTGGGGTTAGTTATGGTGCATTTCCACTATGGGGTAAAACCCAGGTGTCTTTTTTGGTTTCCATCCCTGAGGTTGGGCTGTGGTCCAAACAGCCTCCTCTCGGTCCTGGAGTGGGGCAGGGCCGAATCGGAGCTGAACTAGGGACTTTAGGAATGGAATATAATGCAACAATAAAACCTCTGAAATCAAAGACACTGTTTCAAACAATTTCAGGACATGGCCCTGGTCTTTAGTGGGAAAAGACCATTACAAACCAGAGCTTCCACCTGAACATTATTCATAACTACCCAAATATCTTAAACGCACAATTGTCCCATGAGTTTGGATGTTGGTGACATAGCAGTAAAAATGGCATCATTAGAGGCCTGTGTAATGAGGAAATGAATTATAGTGTGACAAGGTAGGAGTACGGTGAATGATGAATACAATGGGAATAACAAGAAACCTGTAAGTTAAGGTGTCCAAAGACTTCTTTTACTCTGTCCTGAAACTTGCCTCTGGGCTCAGGGGTGGCTTCTCAGTTGTAGAGCAGTCGCTTCTAGAATAGGTCAGCCTCTCCTGGGTCACCAGAGCTGGGCTGTGATTGGTTGACAGGGATTGCATCATACCTCTGCTGTTTCTTCCCAGCTAATAGGCTGCATAATCGGGCGCCAGGGCACCAAAATCAACGAGATCCGCCAGATGTCTGGGGCTCAGATCAAAATTGCTAACGCCATGGAAGGGTCATCCGAGCGCCAGATCACCATCACCGGAACCCCCGCCAACATCAGCCTTGCCCAGTATCTCATCAATGCTAGGTAGGTTTACAGTTACCTTACATGCATCTCCCAGATCCGGGCCAAATCAGGGCCACGTCTGCGTCAAAACTGACCTAGAGTAGACAATGCTCCCTCACAAGCTTTCTGCTGCAGATGCACAGTAATGAGCTCCATCAGATCTTAGTTAGTATTATGGCATTTCTGGTCATACATTTTATATCCCATTGATGCTCGATCAATTTACAGGATACAAGTGTGGTATTATAAACCCATACCCACTCCTGCTGTACCCGTCTCCAGCGCACTCACTGTAAAAGCACTCACTGTAAATGCACTCACTGTAATGAATATTTCCCTAAATCAATCCATTACACATGAAAATGCACAGTTTATGTCAAAGTAAATTCATGCAGGGAGCAACTCATGTCCTATTCATGCCAAATGCAGACTCGTCTTTGAGTCCTTCAAGCAGAAAAGCTTTTTCCTTGGAGAGCTATAATCTAGCCCCCTGAGTTTGAACAAGATAATTGGACACAAATTAACGGTTGTCACTTCTCCCTACAATACCTCTGGCAGGTTCAGAGATGTGGCGGCTATGTGGACTGACCCCTCCTCCATGACGACTTCCTGAAGCCCCCGACATCCCTCTCTCTCTCTCTCTCTCTCAAAGCCCGCGACGGATGACCCTCCCACTATTCTATGGCACTATTGGAGATACAACCACCCCCTTCCACTCCCCTCTCTTTTTTGGACCTTCTCAGCCTCCGTAACAACCTGAGCAATCAACCCCAACTGAAGCTTTATTCTCAGGAAGTTTATATGGCTGTGAGTGACAAAAAGAAAAACCTATTGATTCATAAAAATGGTTTGTTTGTTTGTTTGCTTTTGTGACATGCTAGTCATAACACACCTACGTAGTTTTATTGTCAGAATGTTGACAGAACTCCTGCTATAACTATTCCACGCTGTCATGTTGGATGTGTGTCTGTGTGATATTCTCAGTGGAAACACACTCAAAACATAGAACATGAAGTGCACTGAATGGTTATAACAGATGTTGAGCATGCACTGGATGCATTGTGTAGGCTTATGTGTAAGCCAATGTCACAGTTTTATTTTTATTTTTTTTGCGTGTTTACTTGTTTGTTTGTTTTTTGTCTGTATAGTTTTAGCCCAGTGTGTGAGCATGCTGCATATTTACTCATTTGGTTTGCGATTGAGACGGTTTCATTTCTTCTTTCTGTCTGTTCTCGAGAGCTTATTTATTCAGTCGCTATGTACAGTGCGCTCAATGCGGTCATCAACTGCATTTCTGGAGACCAATTAACTGTGCTCTGTAAATGCATGTTGTTTATTGTACGTTTAGTTTTATCTGTCATGGAGGAAGTTCAGTAAGAGGGCTGTAATCTTTGTCATGCCCCCCCACCCCCTCCCCCTTGATAGTCTCATGAACAATGTAAGACTAGAATTCCAAAATCTTTTCCTCCCTGACGGAAACAGTTTCCCCTTCTTGACTTTGAAAATGCAATAACTTGCTTCTTGCTGTATATTTAATTTGCACATACATACAGAGACGCTGGCTGACTTTTGTCATACTCAGTTGATAGTAACAGTGCTCGACACTCTTCCTAATGCAAAAGAACTGGGCCAGATGGCCACAGATACCCTCAGCCCCGATCACATCCATGTACTCTTTGTTTGTATTTCTTCACTTTACGCAGTTATGAATGCTACCGCTTGAGCCATGGTCAGTGAGTTTGATGTGCTATCTCATGTTTGAGATGAAACGGCGTGGGAGGGAGTTGACTAAATTGTCACTTTTGTTTAAAGCCTTGTGTCAATAGCATTGTATGGTTTAAAAAAATACACCACGTTCCTTGCAAAAGGCTTTTTTTTATTATGAGTAGTTTTTCAACTGATAGGCAGTTGCCTGCAGAATGTTATTTTATTTTTCGCCATTCTCAATGTTTATTCATGGTTTACTTCTAAAGGAATGGTTTTCGGGAAGGATGTTGAAGGATGTCAACTTGACATATTTACCCCTCCTGACATTTGAAGCCATCTCAGTGTTGTTTATGTTCAGCTCTATAACATGTCAATTGGACAACTGGATGAATCTGAAATTGTTTTAAAATGTGTTTGGGGGATCCTTTCCGTTGTCAATTTAAATAACTGAGAATGAAGGGGGGGTTTTGGGTTCAAAATAAGCATGGAACTAGCCTTTGAATGTAATTTTCAAGAACGATCAAAAGGCATTCTTCATTATTTAGTGTTTGTTATAGTGATGCCATATTGCTGTGGACAATTGATATTTCAGGAAATGAACCTAAATAAGGGAATGAATCAACACAGTTAGATGATCGGTGTGGTGAGATGATGTTTTACAAATGGCTAAAAATTGGTTGCTGTACTTAAAATTGTGTTGTAGGTCTTATTCTTTAGCTATGTTAACTGGAACTTGTATTCTATGGAATGTCGTTTATATCAAAGCTATAGACTAGATTTTATTGTTTTACATGACATTGCATTGACAAATTCATTATTGCGGTTGTTATTGCTATTATTGTTATTATTATTACGATTATAACTGTTACATGCATTAATATTTCTTAGGACATCCAAAACAAGTTCATGAAGTGCATGATCTGATTTGTTTCTGCATTGTAGGTTATAACAGGCCATCTCATATGACACAGCTCGTAGAGTGACATACATGTATTCAGTCCATGCTTTACTGGACAGAGCGGTAGATACTTGACTGATCTGGCTGTCCTGTCTGGTGATCCATATTCACATACTTTTGCAGATACTGTACATCCAGTATGTCATAGTATCAGTTTTAGCTGTGGACACACTTTTATATGTGTCCTGTCATCTTTGACTATGACTATTTACAGCAGTTCAGAAAAAAAAGGAAAACAACCAGAAAAAAAAACCAAGAATGACATGAACTGTTGGTGTAATCCAGATGCATTTACTAGTATATATGTTATTTTTGTGTTTCTCATGTGCTAGCAGATATTTAAAAATTGTGCTTCTGTAAAATTTTTGCTGTTTGAAAAAAAAAAACTGTAACGGAGGTTTTGGTTTTTAGTTGGGTGATTTTTCGCTGCTTGCAGATCTACTTTAGATGATCATTATTTAACTTCTTAGGTTACTTTTGAAATGATTTGTGAAGAGGGTCAATAAAGTCTTCTTTTCTGTCACCTATGTGTATGTGTTGTGTTTTTAGTTTTTTTGCATACTGATGAAGATCTGATAAAAATGTTCACACTTGCAGAACTCCTCTTTGCTATGCTAGTTTTCTTAAACAGAGCTTTTAAATACAGAATAGATTATAGTTATAGATTGGACTATTCTTTAGTTCTGGAAGAAAACAATTGATTTGAGATATTGAGCATCTCTGTGGTCGATGTCAAGCCTTTCAGTCAGTCACCTAATGGTTTGTTTTTTCCTGTTTTTTTTTTTCATTCGTTTTCTCTACAGCCTACACACTCTAAAAAAAAAAAAAAAAATTTCTTGAAAATCAATAGGAGTCTACCCAAAGGTTAACCTTATTCCCTGCTGTGTGTAGTTATACAGAACAACTTCATATTGGACAAGGTGTACAAAGGCCCTAGAACACCACTTCGTATCAGTGCTACTCAGTAGTCTGTCTGCTACTGCATAGTCTGAGTGGGAAACCTTCACTAGATCAGCCGCTAAGTAGCCGGTATGGTTGACGGATTGGTCATTGCGTGCACCAACGGTGACGTCAACACAGCACCAAAACCTTTAATGTCCACGATTGGCGGGTGGGTAAGTCGCTACAGTCTTCACCTAAATGGTAAGTGTCGCTGCTGAGAAAAATACCATCTACACCGCTGGAAGTAAAATGCACTGAATTAGAGCACAGCGGGAGAGTACGTATGGAAAAACTTGACAGTTAGCTGTATCACCATTATTGATTTGTGGATTAACCACTGGAAGCAGCAATAACAACAAGTAATGTGCCAAATAGAGCACAGTGAAATAGCCTAAGCTATATGACATGACAGTTAAACTGGATCACCTGTATGTATGTGGGGATTAAACTGGACGGGTCCTAAAGGTTTCTGGTTAGTGTTTTATTGCTATTCACCAGTAAAACTAGCCTGATACATAGCTGTAGGTTAACGTAACTTGTTATGGTAACAAAAGATGGTCTCAACTGAATTATGGAAGTGTTTTTTGTTTCTTTTTTCTAGTGATTTTCATCAGGAAATTAAATTGTGGCATACATTTTGGTTACATGCAAAGTTTTGACCATCAGGCAAGACTGTAAAGTAAGTAAACCACACAAACGTTTGTACTATTGTTGCAGTAATCTCCCCCTGCGCCATCAGGGAGTCCCTATGCTCCTGCATTGAAGAGTCATAGACTTGTGTCATCTTGTTAATTTGGCATATGCGTCAGCTGCACCACGCCGTGCGCAACAGGTTGCAAAACTTGGGAGATGCGTGTCCAGCCAAAATGACACCAAGGTGCGTCAGCGTCATTTTGTGCGCCTGCCGCTGTGTGCAAGGACAGGAACAGCAGGTGTAAATTTCGCTTTAGCCTTTATCGTTCACAGTGCCCGTGCGCTTTCAATGATCAAAAACATCAGCCCATCCCATCAAAAACCAACAGATTTCGTTTCATATCGTCAGCATACATATCCAAATGTTTTTTTTTTTTTTTGGAAGCAGGAAGATTGAGGTGCTTTCATTTTACCAGCTGATAAGACCCTCCTTTCATGGGAGCACAGAAGATAAGAGTCGTAACAATCTCTGACTACCAGAGACTGGCAAAGTGCTGTAAAATCAACAGCTGCCCTGTTTGCAGCACACGATAAACACTTCCTGTGGCTCGAGCAGTCAGTGGGAGCAGGGTGCAGTAGCAGTAGCCTGTGCGTGCTGCAGTAACACTTAGGTTAATAAGGCCAGGCTCTAACATGGCAGGTACAGCATTTGGTTTTCAAAGTAGACTTCCCATAGGAATCCCAATGTACTCTAATACTGAGATCTTGTAAGGCAGTGTTTGCCTGTAAAACTATGCTTTCCACATAAAATCACAACTGCATTGCGGTAGTTTTTGAAAAGCAATATTTGTATTTTTAGGCCAAACTGAAAGCACTGAAGGACTGTGCTCAACTCTGTCTGATGGTGGGTCTAGAGCCTGTCAGTAAAATAGCACATTGATGGACCACAAAAATGCAACACCAGTGCATGAATTTTTTTATGATATAAGCAATGTTAAAAGTATTATTTTTATACAAACACATGTTATATGATATACCAAACAATTATATATGGGATGTGACTAATATGCTTTATCTTGCTTGTCATGGTGCACCAGCATAGTGTGACTCAAACGACATGGGGAAGTTGCTCATCTATGGACAGGGAGCCCTAAGCCTTTGGCCTTGGGCTGCCAGAAGCTCAATATGAAAGGAAGCTGCACTGAATTGTGCTGTTCTGTTGAGCTGAGACTGAAAGTCTGTTACATAACACAGAAAAATAAAAACACCCGCACCTGGATAAAGGACTTCCTCACAAACCACCCACAAACTGTTTAACCCGGCCCTCACTTCACCTCCACTGTCACGGTCAGCACACGCTCAGCACTCCTAGTAGACATATAGCTATGTACACTTGTACTCCTATTCATCCCACCAACACATTCATCAAATGTGCTGATGACAATACTGTGATCGGACTCATCTCAGGAGATGATGAATCAGCTTACAGAGATGAGGTACAGAATCTGGCAGTGTGGTCCTCAGACAACAATCTGTCACTGAACACCACAAAAAGAAAATAACTCACTCTGGACTACAGGAGGCCAAGTGTAGACCTGTCCCTGCTCCACATCAACGGTGTTTGTGGAAAAGGTCCACACCTTCAAATTCCTGGGAGCCCACATATCTGATGACTTCCCCTGGTCTGCCAACACCTCAGTAGTCATCAAAAAGGCACAGCAGCGGTTACACTTCCTGAGAGTGCTCACGAAAAACAACCTGGAGTGTAACCTGCTGGTGGCCTTTTACCGCTCCACCATCGAAAGCGTACTGGCGAACTGCATTTCGGTGTGGTACTCTGGTTGCACTGCGGCAGACAAGAGAGCCATTCAAAGAATAATTAGCACAGCCCAAAAAATCACTGGCTGCTCACTGCACTCCCTGGAAAACAGGAGCAAGGATTACACTTCTAAAAGCAAGTTTCTACCCAACGGCTATCACAACAATAAACTCACACATGCACTTAAATGAGGAATGTCAAATGTGCAATATTACTACTTCAGTCACTTTATTCCAGTTCAGTCACCTTATTCTCGTGTGTAAGACAATAAAGTTACTTCTATTTATGCTCGGAGGATATGTAAGGACTGTGCAATACTACAACGTACCTTGGGAGAAATCACAGTTCTCATTTTTTTGCTTCTTGATCTTTTATTTACTGTATTGTATTCTTGTGGTCGTTATACGTTGTTCCTCATGGCACATACAGGAGCAGCGCTCTACATTTCTTAGTTTTATGCAAAGCTATGCAATGCCATTAAGGGCTTTCAATTTCAATTTCAAGAGTGTGTGAGGCTTCTGCTTCTCCCTCAAGAGCGAGCCTCAATTTGATGAAGGTGAACTCCTAATCAGCACACAAACACACACACACACTCACACTCACACTCACACTCACACTCACACTCACACTCACACTCACACAAACACACACACATACACACACACACACACACACACACACATATATATATATATATATATATATATATATATATATATATATATAAATATATACAGTAATTTGTTGTGTTCCCAGAGAAGGACGGAAAGAAAGAAACATGAACTAGACAGAGAGGAATTAAGAGCAGGACACAGATCATTATGGAGAACATAACGGATGGCTGCATCACATTTTCAAGCATCATCGCTTACCTTGAGTCATTCCTGCTCAGGTCTGCCCTTAATAGGCCATTAACTGATGTAAGAAATGAAGGAAGTTTCTTTGTTTCTGATGCAGCAATCTTTATTCCAGTAAAGTGCAGTAACGAAGCACGTAGAACATACTCCGGATTCAGCGGTGTAGGTCTGAACAACAAGCATCTCCAATTCTAGCCATATATACTGTTTTAAGACACCTCCTAGTAATGTAAATGAGCTAGGCTTGTAATGCAAACAGGTCTGGCAATCTTTTGTTGTTCTGTATGATAATCTGGTTTCTCTGACTGAGATGGTTCTCAATGGCCTCCCCCATTCCCATACTATGATTAATTGCAGTCACTCACACCTCAGTTTGCTTCCTGACCCCAGGTGTCTGTGCAAATCCAGTGTGGGGACCTTTCCTTTGTGACCATGATAAGATAACCATTTGGGATATTCTGCTGGCCAACTTTTGGTGGTCACAGCAGCTGCTTGATCATGAATCTTACACTGATCACTAACAAGATGTCGAGAGGAATGTTCCAGAACACACACACACATGCATGCACGCACACGCACACTATCTCACTCACACACACACACACACACACACACACACACACACACACACACACAAATACAAGAAGCAACATCCTTCCTGTCACTGTGTCAGTCTTGTGATAAGAAAATCATCACTTCACTTCACTGAAGAAATGTCCTTGTGAAAGATAAGGCTTTCCGAAGAGTCATCTGAAGAGTAAAACAAATATTGCTGCTGATTAATGAACTGATAAAAGCAGAACAGGATGCAAAGTCTTTTGTCAAAACAGAACAGAAGGGAACACATGGCCACATTTTTGGAAAGAATTCTATCCCTGACACTTGAGTGACAGCTGTCAAAGATGCTGAACAGGTACTATAATGTTCCTTCGCTTTGTCAGAAAAGCTGCTCCACATATGTCATAGGCAGTGACAGTGTTTGTCTGGTCCTCAGCAAGCAGGACTTTCACCAGCCATTGCTTCTCTGAGCCAACGTCATACAGATGATGATTAAGGGGACACATTCATCTGAGCTTTGAGCCTTTGTAAAAGTCATTTGTAATTAACTGACTACACCGCGACGGGGAAACCAGACATAAATGTTGAGACATGAATATGAAATACTGATCTCTGTACAACACGCTGTGTATCGTGTAAGCTAAGAAGCTTATAAATGTTTTGTAGGTAAGCTAGGTGATCATGACCATTGTGTGCCTTGCCGCAGCAAATTAGCTCTTATTGTTTTTAGCTATTGGCAGAGTTGAAGGGATTCTCTATCATGAACTCTGTCTCTGAAGCATTGTTCTGTCTCTCTGTGATAGTTAGTTTAACCCAGAGCAGAGTACCCTGTATTGAATTTTGAACACCAATAACCCTCTAAAGCTGAGTTAACCAAGAGATTTGCAGAAACCCCTAAAACAAACACTCGCTGAGGACGTTAATAATGGAGAGACCATAAGCGAAATCGATTGGCCCCAGTCAAATAAAAACAAGCAGCCATTTCCTCCGTATTAAAACTGTGCTTTCAGCAGTGAAGCACATGTGTTCATTACGAGTTTGTAGCAGCGCCTGTGCCCACACACACACACACATACACAACAAACACCACACACACCTGTGGGATATTGTCAATTAGGGGCTGTTATTGTGCCACCCAATTAGAATTTACACCTCTAATGATCAGCAGGCACATTGCCTCATGTAGGGGACTATGTCAGAGATCTGCATCATTATCTCGCCAGGCCTGAGTCAGTGAGGTGAAGAGAGTTTTGCATTCATGGTCACTGAACTGCGTTCCCAAGGTAAAAAAAAAACACCATTTTCTCTATCCATCCGAAGGCTGAGACACGTCCTGCTGACTTCCATTATCAATTCACACACTTGACCATACGCTGTGTTTTTTCATTGTGGAACAAAATGAACTCTGAGTGCTATCTGTTTTACATGTTATACTATAGCCTATAATATGGCTTCATATTATTATTGTCTAAGTCTAAGAATTAGGTTTCACAGCATGACAAATGTTGTCTATCTGTTCTATGTAACTAAATCAGATACTATGTGTGAGAATAATAATAATAATAATAATACAAATAATAATAATAATACAAATAATAAATGGTGGGATTTCTTCTCCAATATGAGTATTTCTTCTCTAATATTGGTGTGTTTGCTGGCAGTTCTGACTGTGTCTCGTCTCACAGAGGTTTGTGCTCAGTTGTATCCAATAACATGCAGTCAAGTGGGAATACAGGACACCCGGGACTTTGCCGTCATTGAAGACTACTTTCAAATGTAAATTTGTTATCTAGTACATGCCGTTTTTTTGCCTGTCATTACTACGGATTTCATATTTGAAAGAGTTTATAAATGGAACTGACTTACAGATCCTCCTGACCGACCAACTGACCATACATTCCAAATTACCTTAAAAGCCCAGACACACTTGGGACACGGAGACTGCTGCAGAGGCCAATGACTTAACTGAAAGTACTGTGTCCTTTAAAGTAATGCCTATAATTGAATCCCCTGATGCACACGACACACACACAAACAAACAGACTTAATGCTCTCTGATGTTTTAACGACTGCAATATTCTTTAGCCCACTAACACACCAGGGTGGGTATAAAACCTGATGGTCACTATATTGTTACATAATAGCCGACGCACGCAAACAGCCACAGAGCTGCAGCCAGGTTAATATAACTACAATAAAACTCAGCACATCACTAAAACCATGAATTCAGAACTGTATGTCCATTGGGATTTGCCTTCAGGGAAATCCATTACTGATAGAAGAACATTTAATACTTTAGCTCTTGTAATTGACCGAGGTCGATACTGAACGTCTGTGTCTGTTGATGTCCAAAGAGGTCAAGAAGAGGTCAGTGAGACAGTCAAAAAGTGAGGTTACAGTGAGCAGTAAAATACATATTTAGCTGTACACTCATTTTTTGACATTTGTTTTGTTTAACTCTTCAAAGTGAATCAGACCCATCTACTTTATTGTGTTGTCTTTTTCAAAATAGCACAATCGTCCACATTGAGTCGTTCACACAGTGAGACTTGAAAGGGAAAGGTTTTCTTTGAAGGGACATGAATTGTGTGACAGGAATATAATTTATGGATGCAGTATGTTGTTTCTAGACCCACCATATACCCTGAAACGTCATACACCCTCTTAACAAAGCAATGGATTCAGCAGCAGTATATCAAGGTGTATCGCTACAGTATTGCCATGTCCTGCAGGGGAGGACCCAATTTCATTATGTAGGCAGTGTGTCAAAGGTTTCTATGACATGAGATATTTCACTCTGACGTGTGTGGCCCGAGCCAAACACCCAGTGTGTTAGTTGAGTGGATTTAGAAGTCTTTTATCACGTACAGCGTGCCAGTGGCACCTATGTCGTAGAGCGTGGGCGCGCGCGAGACAGAGGGGGAGAGAGAGAGAGAGAGTCGCTGGAAGAGCTCGGGTTAATGATAATTTATAGTTCCATCAGTAACTGTACATGCGGACCTTGGACGAGATCCTCATAACTGAATGCTTAAAAGGACAGTGGCGGCGACGCGCTACTCTTTCTTTTTTTCGCACTTTTGGGATTTATGATGCCCTTTCTTTTAATTTACAAATCAAAGACGCTTTTACTGTTTATTTGTTTTTGAGTTGTGGGCTTGTTGTTTTCGACTCTGTATTGTCCCACACTTGCCTAGAAGATGGATGCATTCGTAATCGTATTGCGTTATTCTTTGGATACCGTGGTCTTTCAGATAACATGTGGAAATGTATCTTTGCGGCTGAATCCCAGTTGTAAATTGCTCAGACAAAGATGTTGTTTCCGTGGACCACCAACTGCATTCTGTACAGTCTAGAATATAAATCATAAACCAAACGTTTTGAGGGAACTTCGGAGCTATTTTTGATAGTGTGAGCCATTGGGGGTGCTGTCTGCAGTCGGTAGTCCACAAAGAGATTAGCGAGACGAGACTCCCGTTCCCACTTCAAACGCAGGCAGAGTGCGTGTCTGTCCGCATAATCTGCAAGCATTCTGATGAAGACAGTAACAACAAATGACGTTTGCAAAGAAAGGGTGATTTGGAAAGTTCATGTCAAGGTAATTATTTCAGTTCAATTTGAGTTAAGTTATCTAAATGTGGGTTCAAGAACTGTTATTCAGCCATCGTCATATGGTGCCTCTAGAAACTTTTCGGACAGGCTAGAATACATAGGCTTAGGTTTCCAGCCTGCATGAGCTTCTTTGGCTAATTGTGGGTTTATAACTAACTAAGATAGCCTAAGGTAATATGGTCCGAATTAAGACAAAACTCTAAAACACCACGGTAAGTGGTCTGCAATGTCGTTAGTCCACAGACTCCTCTACAAACTATGTTGTAAAAAAAGTCTAGTTAGACTGATTCTCGTCCTTGTCCATTGAAGGCATGATTGAAACCTCTCTGTGATTATGAAGGTTTTGACCTTTTTGGTGCTGACAGACGACCACGAATAGGCACTATCTGACAGGGTGCGATAAACGCTACATTGACACAATTTGATGTCAATGGTAGCTGACATTTAACCCACTAATTAGACCTTTGAGCCTCCAGGAAGCCGCATCTGGAATTAAAGCTAATTACTTGTACAGTGTCGACATAAAGGCCAGAGGGTATGCCTATTCTACACGGTTTTTTATTTATATTTATATTATTTATATAAGAAAAAACTGTTCCAGTGAAATGTTAAATGCAAATTACTTATAATTGAAATGTACTGTCAATGTGAATTAAGGCTATTATTCATTTGTTCCAAGAAAGGAATGAATTGTTTAACATTGTAGGATTCTGTTGACGGCTTTGATATAATTACCAGAAGTATTTCAGATGATTCAGAGCTTGCAGACACAGCAGTGGTCTAAAAAACAAATGCACTCGGATTTAAGTCCAATTTATTATGCATATTTCTTTTGCTTAACCTAATTTGATCTCAGATCAATTGCACATGCCATGCCAAAATAATCCGTTTTTAAGACAAATATGAGTCATAAAAATCAATAGTGGTGAAATAGTTTTCTCCTGTTTGAGACGCTGAATAAACATGGTTGATGTCTTCTGGCAAAGGCAGTACACGTCTAGGTTGAAAGGTCTTGTCGGAGGGTTTATTTTCTTTCATTGCCAGTTTTCATGAGGATGATGTAATATCCAGCTCTCATTTTCTTGCACTTAGAATCAAAGGCTCAGCCTTTCACCAAAGGACGGCGGACCTCACAGACACTGGACACAGACATATGTCTGATTTGCTCCCCCTATCTGTTCCCTCTTGTTTCAAGTTGAAGACATCCTGAAGGGACTGTGGCTGCTTTGAAGCCACCACTGTTCTTGTTTTGACCCAACAAAGAACTCGGATTCTGGTCTCAAGCATGGTTTACTGCCTATTGTACACAGGGAAGGCGGTAGGGAACTCAGTCTTGGAAATGTAACCAACGGAAATTCATTCATTCACTTCATTCAGACAAGGTGTTTCCTCAATTTCAGTCACGCAATCGTCCATCAAGACTGGTCGTGAAAGAGTTATCAGTCATGCATCAGAATGGGCAGGCTCAGCGTGGACGTTTTTGACATGGGCATGCTGCTTCGAGGGGCCATGATTCTGGCTCTCCTGACCGCCATGGTGCGCACGTGTCCCAAGCCATGCCACTGCTCAGAGCGGGGCGGCCTGACCAACGTCCAGTGCTCGTCCCGCGACCTGGACGCCATCCCGGACGACCTGCCAGAGGACACGGTGACCCTGCAGCTGTCGTCCAACCACATCACGCGTGTGCCCAGCCAGGCCTTCAGCCGGCTGTGGCGCCTGCAGGAGCTGGACCTGTCGGGCAACACCATCGAGGCAGTGGAGGCCGGCGCCTTCCAGGGCGTGACGGAGAGTCTGCGGGTGCTCGACCTGTCCGACAACCGTCTGCGCGGCGTGCCCAAGGAGGCTTTCGGGCGGCTGCACGCCAAGATCAGTCTGTCGGGCAACCCGTGGCACTGTGAGTGTGTGCTGCAGGAGGTGCTCCGCGAGCTGCGGCTGGACGAGAACACGGTGAACGAGGTGAGCTGCCACACGGCCGTGCGCGAGGAGTTCGCCGGCAGGCCCATCATCCAGGTGCTCGACTCCGGCGTCAACTTCTGCAGCTTCCAGCGCAAGACCACCGACGTGGCCATGTTCATCACCATGTTCGGCTGGTTTGCCATGGTCATCGCCTATGTGGTTTACTACGTCCGGCAGAACCGCGAGGACGCACGGCGACACCTGGAGTACCTCAAGGCCCTGCCCAACAGCTCGCACAGTAGCTCCAAGGACTCAGATACTGCCAGCACCGTGCTGTAGTGTCAGTGTGTGTGTGTGTGTGTGTGTGTGTGTGTGTGTGTGTGTGTGAGAGAGAGCGAGTGAGAGACTCTGTGTACTGGTAGCAGGTGTTGGGGATGTCGATACTCTGTGTATGTTAGAGAGAGATTGGATAGTCAGCGCTAAGAAAGAAAAAGTGTGTGTGTGTGTGTGAGAGAGAGAGAGAGAGAGAGAGAGAGAGAGAAAGAAAGAGAGAAATCGAGAGATTATGTACTTGTAGCAGGTATCGTTGATGTCTATGCTCTGTGTATGTCAGAGAGACATTGGATAGTCAGTGCTAAGAAAGAAAAAGTCTGTGTATAACTCTGTCTGTATAAGTGTTGTAGAGGTTATGGGTAAACATTAAGATTTTTACATTCCTGTTTTTGAATGTAATATAAAATGAGGAAGAATGAAAAATATATGTGCACTTCTTTTGCATCTGAAACATTTAATAATTTTTAGACAACTTCAATTTGAAACATAACAGGCTTATTCTCCTAAATTTTTCTAATTTTGGTTCAGTAATGTCTGTCTGTCTGATATATGTCCTAAATGGATATAAATTCTCAGGATGTGAAGTTGTGTTATCCCCCCTCTATCAAATTTTCAGTTGATGAAAAACTTAATGAGTAATGGACCATCCACTCAATCATGCTCTTGCAATCCCAGCAAGACAAAACCTTGATCCCTGCGGATAAATCCTGGCCTAAATTCCAAGTGCCTCCATTCTGGTGGTTCTGCACCCAATCAGAGAACTGAAAGGGCTGAGACTTGACTCATCATTGGTGACATTTTCCACCTGTTTGGTCTGTGGTGAGAGGGTAAGTGAATGCCCTCTCTTCCACCACCCCACTCTAAGGCTTTGTCCTGGGTGCATCGATACCACCTCTGCGTTGACCTCACTGAAGGCGTGTGTCTCAAGTTGAACTATGTCTGGTGTTTCTGTAGTAAAGTATAAAAATGGAGGAGATGTACAAGTGAACTTGTAACAAAAGCAAAAAAAAATTGCCTTCAGAAATTGAGAACAGTGGGTTTGTTCGCCACAGTCAACAAAAGTTAAAACGTAGGCTCTACCAAGGCCAGCTAAGCACAGGAATTCGACAATACAAAAACACATTCTGTACAGAATCTGTTCCTCTCTCTCTCTTCTTGTGTCACTCACTGTGGACAGGTCTGTACAGATCTTCAGGTGTTTGAGAAGATATAGTTCTCGAAAAACAAGAGCAGTCAGACAGCAGGGCACATGGGATTTGGGATGGGTTCGTATGAGTCACAAGATCCAGTCCAGTTGGCTTGTTCACTGCACCCCAAATGATCAAATCAGCCAGACATAAATAAATAAATAGTGTGGATCTCTCCCACAGTTATGGTGTGAGTTCTGTGTCAAGTTGTAGTCAAGTTTTTTTAGTTTTTTATTTTTATTTGATATGTGCCATTAAATGTTCACCAAATTTCCTTGTTCTGTATTGAGCTGTGCGGCTCAGATGGGGTCAGCTCCGATTTAAATGTATTTGATTAAAGTGTCTTAAAATGGATATCGACTTCGCTGCACATCTGTTTATCTGTGTTTTCCCTCAGGAGCCTCTGTAGCTCAGTGATGTCTCTGGTCAGAACCTTGAGACATTGTGCAGGGATCATGCAAGACTTCCTAGTGTGCACAGAGATCATGCAAAGATTCTGTGCAAATGGCCAATGCATTTCCCACTGAGACATGCTGTTGGTGGAGAGGAGAGAGGGGATGGAAAAAGACAGATGCTGTGGTAATAGGGTAAGTTTGGTACTTTAACATGCGGTAGAGCCAGAGGGATTCAAGATGTGGCTTTTAATGTTTTTCCACCTCACATTGGTTTAAATTCCAGTATTTTCCACTGAACATCAGGTAACGTGCCAAACCATGTGCATTATAATTGCATAATTCATGAGAACGGCAGTGTGAGATTCTTGTAATGGGGCTTTGAGTTATGCTGTGCATTGGTACAAGCCAGAATGTCATGCATTTAATTGGCTGTTTAAAAATAGATGGTATTGACAGCAAATTAGGCTGTTGTTTATACACACTCAGACAGCCTGCTGTTAATGTCTAATTAACTAATTACCTGTGATGCTAAGAAGGGTTGCAGTGTACAGGAAGCACTTAATATTTGATATGAGGACATACTTTATTTCTACAGAACCTCCATCACACCCATTATAACACCTATCAATGTTATCAAGCAGAGTATGTACTCATCAATAGTCCCTATCAATGCTCTCAAGCAGAGTATATACTCACTAAGGGTCCCTATCAATTGCTTGAAGCAGATTATATACTTACCGTAAATACAATGTACTTACATTTCCCAAATCTTTGGGGCCCTGCATTTGGCTATATCACCAATATTAATATATATGTCACCAATGGGAACATCCACTGGACACCCTCGTACTGTCTACATCTCCACAAACTCAGAAAATAAAGATGAGAATGGTTTGGTAAGTACACAGTAGAATGGAACACTGCCTCCTCTCTGTGTAAATAATGTGGCGTCATGCCTGGGGGACTGCTAGAACTGGTTTCCCAGTGATTAACAACATCACCATTTGTTTCCACAAAAAAGCCCAGCTGGATAAATGGCTTTGGCAGATAGATTACATGATTGATCACCATTTTCCTGTTATAGTTTCTACCAGACTGGACTGCCTGCTAAGAAATTAATTACAGGCTCATTTATGCATGATTTTTTTTGTTTGCTTATTCTGCGTAATCGGCTTTAGTGCGAAGTAGGTGCTGAATGACCCCTCTCTGTGTCCACCGAGAAATACTGTTTTGACAATGACAGCCCTGAACAACATGAAGATTCATTAGTCGCCCACAATTAGAGATTAGATACCACAATAGCTCTTTTTGTTTGCTGAATTATTTCCTCCTCGCTGTGTATGAACCTCTGTAGTGATATCAATACGAACAGGACTTCTAGACCACTGAATAAAAAAAGAAAAGAAAAAAACCTCAGCACTCAGTTTTTGCCTCTGTACCCCAGAACTGTCTCTCTGCTTAAAGAACTGTACTGTAATAATAAAGTATCGTAAAAACTTTGCAGCATCTGAAATTGCATCAGAATCAATGTAGCCACAAGTACATCTTTTTTCTACTTTTGAAACCTCAAGACGACTATGACAACCAATCAACTCATCTCTCCGCCCCAAGGCCATCCCATCCCTGCATGCTAGATGTAATCACTTCTAAAGCACACACCAACTCATTCCCAGGTGGGTTATCGTGACACTACTTCTGACCCACTTTTTTTCTTGTCTCTCTCCCTCTTCCTCTCTTTTTTCCACTCACATGGAACTTCTCTCTGTCTGGCTCTCAGCCTCTTGAGCCATCTGCTTGTTATGTTGCAGTTTTTTTGTCTGGATTAGACATCGGTTTGACCAGATTCCACAGGCTGCGCTGTGCTTGTCCTTGTTATGTCGCAGCAGTGCAGGAGTTAGCACACCCCGCGCGACCCCACACTAACGCCGACAGCTGTCTGAGGGAGGCATCTAATGAGTTATAAATGAGACCGTCTCTTTTATTCACTAGAGGACACCTACGCAAGAGATAAGAGTTCAGAGAAGTCCAGTATAGCACTCCATAGGTTCTGAATGCAGTAAAGGTTTTCTTGCGAAGAAGTCAGCGATATACAAGTTATCTAGTCCACATGCTTGGACATTTTAACACCCCACCAGTTTGAACATCGTTTATTGTTAATGTGAAGCCCCCAACAACAACTTACTGAGTCAAGGCTCTTCAAAGATGAAGGACCCTACAAATTTACTTCAATGGAGTTCAACACTGAACTGCACTTTCAATATTAAAATTAATTGAGGGTTACATACAGCAAGAAATAAGTGCTGATGAGCTTTTTTGGCTTTGGTAGAAGGTTCCGGACATAAAACCTGTCAGCCACAGCGGAAAGGTCAGAATCACTGGCAGAAATACTGTGAGGCTCCTTATTTCCTTTCAGGTTATGCTGCATAAACTCCAGTGACACAAAGCCCAGAATTTCAGCTAGACGTCTGTTAGAAACATACTAATTTCCTTGACTTTAAGGTGGCTTCACCTACACCGCCTCCTCAGGGAGCAAACACAAGAGTTCAAGGTAAGATGCCGAAGTCTAAGGTTAGGTGACTTACAATGTCCAAGGTAATATCTCTAACGGTCTGCATATAGTCTATTCATAGTGCAGTGCCAATCACTCAGGCACATTCAGTCTACTGTTCATCTCACCAGGTGCTACAGCTCTCAGAGAATGTTCATAGTTTTGCACCAGAGCAACTAGCTTAGTATAAAGGTATTCTAATTAGTTATCAAACTCTACCATGTTGAAGGTGGTGTGGTTATGTGTGAGTAAAACAGGGATACTTAGGGGTGTGGACAGTGAAGGTAGGTTCACTTCTGAGCTGATGTCATTCTTTCACACACAATGCTTGCCACAAATCTGAGGGTAATCTTTTTCTTCATTCACACAGTGCAACCTAGAATATGCTAATGACTCACAACAAATTGCTTCAGCGGGATAAATATGGCAAACCTAATGGTGTTTGTGCCATGACAAATAACAAACTAAAACAAATCCTTTAAACATTTCTTTAATTGGAAAGCAAGTTTAATTTCGTGCCCATGAGGCTTGTCATGAAGCCATCAATTATGATGTTTGTATGGGTCTGCAAACCACCTTATTTTACTCCTAATACATAACACTGCACAGAAGAGCAAGGGCTGATGACAACTAGAGTCTGTCAGCTCTGGACAGTCTAAATAACCTAGACTGCTCAGCCAGTAACTTGCAGCTTATGTTATGGGTGATATTTACATCATTTAAAAAGTCATTATTATTCCAACTATTTTATAATTAAAGGAAGTACCGTCTCTCCTCCTAATCTGACCTCGTCTCCATTTTGCCTTTTGATTAATGGAAAGGATACAGGGATTCGTAAAGAGCTCCGCAAAGAATGGTTCGTTTCTCTAGCCAAGCAGACAATAATGTAATGTGGGTGTCGTCAGTGCAAGAGGTCAGAAGATTTCAGCTACATTTACAGGACGTATTACCCTCCCCTCCCCAATCAGCCTGGAGGGGCAATGAGCCAGATTAATTGGTATTTCGGATAGGGGCCGTGGATCCAAAGCTGCCAAATCCATGTGGCTGCCAATTTTGAAGGAAAGAAACATTTGCACAATTTGTGAGGGTATTAATTTCTCCCGGGGTTTTAGATGATATACATCCTACTTAAAGGACATGCTCACCTCATCAGCCTGAATGAAAAGTCCAGAAGGCGATAAAGAGGGTTATATATTTGATGTATTTCTGTTTCACAGAGTTTCCCATTGGATTAGTTAAACCCATTAGGAGGAAAGTGTCTACTGTACATGTCCTGTTAATGTACTCATTTTGGTATATTCATTTCTGGTCACACTTCAGCGCTCAACTTCACCACTTGGAAATGAAAACATGACATTTATGGTCACTAATGACATCCTCTGCTGTGACACAGAAGTGTGCTGAAGGAGTGAGATAATGGGCCCTGATAGAACCCCTTAATTCTCACCACTAGGTGATTCAACATCATTTAATCATATTCATGGGGTCCGCTAAACAAAATAAAATATCTCAATGCTCTCTTTACGATATTACCCTATTGAAATAAAGAGGACTTGGTGGGAAGGGGGAAGGGGGAAGAAAAAAACCTCAACTGTCAAAGTCTGAGGAAGGGCATGGGCACGGTTTATTTTTCCATTAGCAGGCTTCTTACATGAGTGACACCAATTGGACGCAACAGACTGGAGATCACAGCGGGTTCTAATAGCACAGCATGGCCTGTGAAAACGAGAAGATGTCTCTGGAATTACAGAGCTCTTCTGTCCAATTGGCTCGAAGTGATATTTCCCCCGACGACTCAGCGAAGCGTGGCTAACTGACGTAACGTGATCAATTAACCCTATGGAGAGAATCCAGAGGTCATCTTGTCTTTAAGACGGGAAGCTGGGCAAAATGAATGGACCCTGTCATTAGCCTACGCAGGAACCACACAGCCTCACAGGAACCACACAGCCTCACAGTAGCCCAAGTGAAGCTGTGGTGTGAGTGGATCTTTATGTTCTGACATTGAGAAGAACAGAACAGTAGGATCAAGTGAGCTGTCTTCTACGGTTGTCATCTCACCAAGGAGGAAACCGACAGCCATATTTGGAGACTGGCATCTGAGGTGGGAGATTCAATGTAATTGTGCTAAAGGGATTAGGTTCCCATAGACATGGTCACATGGTACATACCTGAAAAAACACTCAAGGATATCTTGACACTTAGAGGTTGATTAGCTGGTTTTATGTTTGCATTTCTTCATTTGCCAGAATATTTCAAGCAAAGTAACTCAGAATCTTATGTGTGGACACCCTCAGTATCAAACCCACGAAATGTAAGTTATCCACAAAGATCCTTATGAACAGTCAGTCACATGGTCTGAGTCATGTTCCAATGATACAAATAGGAATATTCAAAAAAGAGTATTACTTTTGTGTTTGTCTCTGTTGTAAACTCTAGGCTTTGCTTTAGTCCTTTGTTGTCTGAGGGATGACCAGAATAGCAATTATTAACTTAAATCCATGGGGCCTGTGCCGGCTATGGAGTAACCATTGCAAAAAGTATTGGGATAAGGCACCATGATATAACTTTGGATAAGATTTATTAGTGGGCTCACATCTGGGATATGGGAACTGGAAGGGCTTCTTAGGAGGATATTCAATCCAAACGTCTTTTATGTAGTGATTTTATTGCTAAATATCTTATGGAGGAATGTTAACAGTCCCGCTGTCCTTCAAACTGAGCCAAGCAATGTCTCTCTCACTTCTCACTTCTTTTCAAACTGCTTTGTTGGCATGGTTGTTGTTGAAGCATGCACAAACCCACTCACTCTCATGCTCCCCCCCCCCCCCCCCCCCCCCACACACACACACACACACACACACACACACACACACACACACACACACACACACTACCTGTCACTGCACAACTGAAATGAATGTCCTTTGGGACAAAGGTCAGACAGACAAATGAAAACGTCACAGATTCCCAGGACAGAACTGAAACCAGTTGCTATAAGGCCACAAAATCACATCTGAACAAACATCTGCTTACCAGGAGATTTTATCCATCATTAGACCAGTTACAAGAAAGATGAGATGAGAGTCTGAATACAGCAAAACAGCAAAAACAAAACAAATGGCAGAAAGCAAACTGACATGTCTGTGTCCCATATGGATAATAATGGAGGATTTCATCCAAAAGCTGTTTGTTGAAACAGTTGGATCAGCATTATTATTACTAATTGTGAGTTGCTGTTGGTAATGGTGAGGGGGAAACACTAAATATTCAACACAATCAGTGTAATATATTGTATATTTGCCAGTCTCCTCACACCCTTTCTCTCAGGTATAGAAAATTAAACTGTATGGATTATTCTACATAGCCACAAAAGAGACAAAGCGTGTGCCTTAGGTAACATAGCAACAGGAGGTCCCCCCCCCCCCCCCCCCCCCCCCAAAAAAAAGAAAAAAAACATGATTTAGTGACAAACCTGAGTAAGTTAACAGAGTAAGTGGTTTAGTGACAAACTTGGGTAAGTTAACTCAGAGTAAGTGGTTTAGTGACAAACCTGGGTAAATTAACTCAGAGTAAGTGGTTTAGTGACAAACCTGGGTAAGTTAACTCAGAGTAACTGGTAAACCTCCTAAGTGCCCTGTGACTTCATTCTACAAAACAAAGCAAAACAAAGCTATTAGGAGGTTTACCGCTTACTCTGAGTTAACTAATCCAGGTTTGCCACTGAACAATGTACTTGGAACCCCCCCCCCCCCCCCTGCTTGAAATATCTGTGAAAGTCAATTATGTTCATCATTTCTGAGTGACTTTCTCAGTGGTTTATTTTCAGAGATATACATATTTATGGAATAGAAGTGACTTATCGATCACAGTGTTATTTATCCATTTACTCTCCAAGTTTGTTTATAAGGAATTTGGTATATAGCAAAGATGTGTATGGCAAGATTGTTCAGAATGACCTGCCTACTTACCACAGCACCTACATCATCAAGATGAATGAAGACAGTTTGTACCCTCACAGAATCCTAGGTGCTTCTGCAGCTGAAAAGGCAGAGCAACAAAAGTGAGATGATGGGTTTTCTTCCCAGGAGAGTTTATCGCTGAACATAAAACACATGTCTTCAACACACAGCATGCTGAAGAGTTTATACTTTCCCTGTACTGGCAGTCATTTTGCATTAAAGACTTGGCCAGATAAAATATTATATAAATGCAGTCATGTGAGAATAATAAGTGAATAGGAGGTGGTAATACCTTGGTTGATGCCAAAGTGACCAGCTAAGAAGACATCTGCGTGTACTGCCTTGAAGGAACAATACCTTCTGATGTCATAGCAACAAGCCCTTCAAAGGCGGAGGTACAGTGCCGTTCACTTTTCGCCTTGAACATGACAAGTCACCTAATTAGGTCTGCCTGCTGACACGCTTTGACAGCCCTCAGAAGAGACAAAGGCCCTGCGGTCCTGTAGCTTTGCATGATTATTACCGCATTGACCGCACAAACAACACCACAGCTCACCTGAAGCTTAACTGGTGGTGCAAAAGTGCTAACATCAAAAAGGTCACGGGGCACAGACTGGGGAAAAACAACATGTGCCTTTCTTCCACTGCAAGTCACTTTGGATTCAAAAAGTTTGCTGAATGCATAAATACAAATGTACTCTTTGTGCTGCATACTGGTGTGCTGTGTCTAAAAGGATTCCCTCTCAAAGCTGTCAGCAGAGGCATCTGCTTCCAAACATACCATACACCATAAACAGGGTGAGCTTCATCCTGACACATCCTTGTGTTGCTATCATGACAGTAAAGCTATGTCAGCAGGAATAATTGCATGTCTTGAATTCTGTGAGTGCAGTTCCTAAATACTAAATGGAAACCAAAAGCTAAGTGTTATATGGACTGCATTTAAGTTCATGACTGACAGATTTCACATTTATTCCTGTTCATGAGAGCCTGTAATTTAACTTTTCTGACACCAAAAAAAAGAATTGATTACCATAGTCTGAAGAAATCTGTATCGTTTGGACCAAGAGGCACTTTATTTCACACTATCTTCCAGTTTATAATGACACATTTCCCTCTAGATTTACTGACGGGTCTATGAATCTATTGATTGATTGGTATTCATACTGCCATTCCCCCTAATGAGGCGCACTATCTACTCGGACACAAGTGCCCCCCCAGTTTCCTCCCACAGCATGCCCCTGCATGGGCTAATATGAATCACCTTAGTGGCCCAGAGCTCCACAGAACACTACCAGAACAACACGTTCCTATTTAACAGTCTGATCACAGTGCTGGGATCTCTCTAGCTACAAGGTTGCTGCTTCACTATATATTTTCAAATAAAGGGCTTTTCTTTTTATTTCTTTTTCTCCACAGATCACAATTCTTGGTAAAGAAATGTTCACAGGGTTGGTGTTGTGCGCACCATGGATATTCAAGGATATTAATTTGTTTTAGCTAGATTTTGGCGTACCTAGAGCCTGCATTGACAGGGCATGGGTGCAGCTGAAGAGGCCATACCAAACCAATGGGCCCAAGTAAAGCTGAAGATCCAGGTTGGACTGGCATTCGGTCATGGTTGCTATGGGGAAGTGTCAGTAATGCTTGGGCGTATCTTAAGGTGCATCTTGTGTTATCTCTGGTGTTGACATGTGTCCTGACCTATTGTGAGAACCTACTTAGATACTCAAATGTCTGTCTAAACAATCAGATTTCCTTCAATGAAAAAAAGTATCAAAAATTCAATAACAATGAATTTTACTGACACTATACTGATACTGATACTATATTAATAACAATACAATTAAATAACTGCATGCATTTTAATATTTGTATATCATTTGTAAATAGGGGTTATATAAACTATATAAATATAACCACATATTTTTAAACCTATATATAAAATACATGGTGATGGTCAGGGCCAAGGCTGGTGAATTATACTGTAATACTTCATATGAATAAATGAGTTAATATATATAGTCTGATCCATTGAGGCCTCCATTAGTACATTGTAAGTGAAATGAGGGGAAGTACCTCAGAGCAATCCTTGATTGGGTAAAATAAACTTCTGGGTTAGGCATCGTGGAGAGAGATTTTAGTACAGAGGCTTGGAGGCTGAAGGACTGAGCTAAATAAAAAATGGAACTCATAAAGGTTTTATGCAAGATTCCATCCATAACACAGTGTGGAGTTTTCGTGGTGTCATTCGTCGCCATGGAGAAGACGTTGGTGGCTTGGTAGTGTACTGACAACCTTTCACTGATATGTGGTGCCAACCCACTACTCTCCACCGCAGGCTCAACATTCCAAAGACAGTGTTCATCACTCTCATCAGCCAGTGTCCAGTGTCCAGTGTTCTGACCTTTCTCTAATACTGTTGCAAGCTATTCCGATCCCCTCTAGTTTTCACCGAATTCAAAACATGAAGCATTCGTGTTCAAGAGGATGTTTAGTAAAGTTTTAATTTTCATTTTAACATTAACTAGGTTAAGGAGTCATGTTAAGGAGAGCTTAGAGCGGTTGGAATGCAGAATCTTACCCCTGGGAACTCTCCAATAAATAGCACAAAGAATTAAACATCTTTTCCTGTGTATAACTGAAATTCAAAATGACCATGCCAGGCAACTTCTCTCCTTCCACCTCTTCTTATATATACCATATTGTACTATGTCATTGATACTGATGAAGTGGACATATAACTTGGCGTTCTCTTTGGCCGACCCCCCCAACCCCTCACCCCCTAACCTGGATAGCCTGTGGTCTGTGGCCTGTCTACTGAATTTCATGTTTACATTATTGGCAGTGGCAGTTTCTATCTTTCTTTCTTGATGTATTCATTTATTTATTTGTTTCTGACATTTTCTAAAATTCTGTTCCCAACCCGTATCTGTTCTCTCCCATATCGTAGGACCTTAACCTGCAAATGCTGATGGCTGTGACAACATTGTTCCTCATCACCATAACCTATAATTACATACCGTACACACATATAAGGCAACCTATCTCTGTCTACTCTGTCTATCTCCTGTCTTCCTCTTCTACTCTAGACTATCTCCACTGTGGGATGTCTTTCCACCCATTCCACCTGCAGAAGTCCTCTGCTTACAGCTGCATTCCCACCAAACTGTAATGCATAATCTTTACTCTGCTTATAGTACCTACTGTATGCCAGCCTATTTCCCCATAATATAATCAAATGTCATTGTTGATATAGTTTTCTGCTTTATTGCCCTGCTTATCCTTATAATAGTAATCTTATGAAGACACTATACCCAGTTTGTTCTACAACCAATTCTTTGAATGCTGGTTTTCTCAATTTGTATTGAGAAACTATTATGTAATTCTGTAATCCTTTCTGTAATCCTTTCTAGCTCTACCTCTCTACCTGTCCTTTTGAGCTAAAGCTCTGCTCGAGGTGTCTTCCTTACTCTGGGGGGTTCAGGCTCTGAGTTCTGTAAAGCACTGATAGACAATATCCATTGTTATTGGCGCTATATAAATACAATTGAATTTGAAGTTGAAGTTCTCAGTAAGTTCTGAATTTCTCAGTGGTAAGTTTCATTTAATTATTTATAGCCCTCTCTCATCTCCCCTTTTCCTCTCCTCGTGCCACCAAATAATATAATGAGTGACTGACACCTATGCCACTGAGGATCAGACGCTTGGCTACATCACCTTCTAGTAGTATGGTGCTTTTCAGTGCTGTAATACTGCCTAGTGTGCTGTGCTGCATGTGGTAGCAGTATTTCACATCCACCAAGGGTTGTCTTGATAAAAGAGTTGGGCCTTGTTTGGGACCCCACTGATCTCTTCCTCTTATCTACCCAAATATGGCCAGACTGTAGGTAAACATGGAAACTGCTCAGACCTTGTTTGTATTGTCATTTTTTGGTATCATCAAATTGTATCATTTACGGCATGTTCACGTCCTCCATTTTCTTTTCACGAGGCTTCCCAACAGTATTAGGCTTAGCAACCTTATGTTCTAGTTCCATGGGGGTCTTTGGTACAGTAACTGTGCTTTACTGGGCTGGGTGCTTCGTTATGCTCTGAGTCTTCACCGGGTCGCCGGTCGGAACTAATCGCAGCCATTATCTCACCATCTGTTTCATTTCCCTGGATGTTTTCTCAAGAGGGGGAAACAAATTACTTTGACAAAGTTTAATATGGCTCTGCGAGGAGGTAACCGAGAGAGAGGGAAGCAATTTGATGTGCACTGGCCGGGAAAAAAAACGAAACAAAAACAGGCTTTGTTGTGTCAAGGAAGATCATGTTCATTGTTCAGTCCTTAAAAAAACACATTACACAGCAGCAGTTTGTGTGGTCAGTTGATTTCTGAAGTAAAACAAAGAAGTGAAGAAACAAATTGGAGAAAAAAAACAGCGCACAGAAACAACTTCAGAGTTTGACTCTGTGGGAAATATGGTCGGGGAGGACGAATTCGTGACTGCAATGATGTGTCTGTAATGACAAGTATTCACAGCCCAGCTGCTTGGAGATAATGTCATTATTTGCTGAGCACCACCTCTGACATCTCTTTTGATAGACTCTTTGTTTATCGTCCAAATCCACTCTGCAAAGTACTGTCTCACAGTCTCACAGTGGTGTGTCGTCCCCAGATAAACAAAATAAAGAAAGAAAGAAACTCATTCAACAAAATCTTAGATAAGTTCCTGGACCAAGACCAAAGATGTTATTTATCAATTCTCGTTTTTTTTAATCAAAGTCAAACTGGTGCAGACTGGCAAGATGCATTCCACACACACACACACACACACACACACACACACACACACACACACACACACACACACACACACACACACACACACACACACAGACAGAGCCTACATTTCCATTACGGGAATTCAGACTTAAATTGGCTGAACACAGACTGGTGCCGGCAGCTATTGTGGAAGTGCAGCTGTAACCTGTAGCTGAGGAGCACGGTAAACAACAGACAAACAAGCTGCCATTGATTGAGTGCTTGGAACGACAGAAATAGATGTTCCACGAGCAGTCTCTCATCTTCACTGAACATCACAAGCCTGTCTTATCTGACGTGCATTTGTCAGGTGTTTTCACACACAAGCATTTCCTGCCCCCTCTGTTTTAGTGTCACAACACCTTCTTTGTGCACCTTTCGATTGAAGAAAACATTTTTGTTTGCTTTTATTCTTTTATTTATTTATTTCTTTTTATCATTTGTCCACAAAAAGGACATGCTGGCAGGTAGCCCACTGATTCACACCATGAAATCTATGCTTTTTTTCCCACTGCTATCCACAGGTGTCAATACTGTGCTTCTCGGCGGAGTGGAAGAGAACACAGCCACACACAGTAGCCTATTGTAACAGATGTATGCTTAAAGGGCACTGCAGGGTACCTGAAGCATGGGCTTTAATTAACCCCTGCTGAAAATCTGGGATTGATTATCACAGTGTTATACAATCATTTTTAGACTTGTATCAATACCATGTCCATTTTTCAAAGCTATTCACACAGTGTGCTTTACAAAAAAGCACGTGACCACATCAGTTAGGCTTTAATGCAAAATGCACTACAACCACCGAAACGGTTCATACTTCACATACTACAATATCTATGGTATAGTAGAACGAAAAGTGTGTAGATGCTTTTCAGTTCAGTAAGTGAAATAACACAACACAACAGAAGCTACGACCGTTAGACGTCTACTGTAGCCCTAATGCTAATCCATGATGTCCTATGTATTTGGAACCAATTTATTTTATGAATGTCACATTTACTACAATATTTTCCCTTGGCTAACAGTATATGCGTGTGTGTGTGTGTGTGTGTGTGTGTGTGTGTGTGTGTGTGTGTGTGTGTGTGTGTGTGTGTGTGTGTGCGTGTGTGTGTGTGTGTGTGTGTGTGTGTGTGTGTGTGTGTGTGTGTGTGCGTGTGTGTGTAGGCTTCTGATGGGTTTTTTTCAGTCATGGAAAGGATCGATGGATGGATGACAGACACATGCAGTATTTCCACCACTGTCTTTTGTTGTGAGCTTAACGTCCTAAACCACATGGACAATACGTTGTTAGATCCCATTATTATATGTGCTTGCTATTTCCCCCTTGTTGTTAAACCAGGGCTGTCTTCGCTGAACAGCATTAAGCTGTCCTCACAAAGACCCATTCAAGCCTATCTGCCTGCATCACAAGTAAATTATAAAAATTCCCATTCTGACACATTTGTCTGAGATTTGCATTTCTATAGTATTGGAAGGCTAAAGTTATCATATCATTAAATTACTCCCTATATAGGCAATGTGATGTATATTCAGACTTTTGTTTAAATTTGTCTCATTTGTTATTCAAATCAACCATTTGCCATTTGAATAATATGCTTCAACATCTGGGACAATTAATCATTTTGCTAGTAATTAGCGGATGGCATTCATAGACTCGCACGTACTCACTAACTAACTAACTGAATTAATTCATGCAGAACACACACATTGCACACACATATAGAATGGGAGAAAGAAAGAAAGCTGTTTCGCTAAACTTAGTAGATCTCAGTAACCTTTTTCGTTTCTTTGATTTGGCAGGTATGTGCTGCCATCTTCTGGCGTCATTGATAGTGCCTGTGTTGGGCCTACGTTTCGGATAGCCTCTAGGTATATTTCTGCATCTCCCATAGTTTCGCTCTATATGATAAAGCTAATGTTTTGGTTATAATAACATTGAGTCTACTGAACAAGAAAGATTTTCAGCCATCAATTCAAATATGTTTAAGAAACACCTATTGAGAGGTGACATCATAACACCATGATAAATGACATACCAGTAAAATATGTGTAGTTGTGTTGAAATAAGTTGATAGTTTCATACGCCTGATGTGTAGTTCTTCACACGCGTATATGATCATGATTTCATCATGCTGCAGTCGCTCATAAACTCGAATGATTGAACACAGTTACGCAAGGGCCTATGGGTGATTAAATCCACTCTGCAGCGGAATATTTAATTATTGCAACTTTCCCTATTCGCCAGCAGATGGCGAACAAGCATCAGATGATGTAACTCGCACCCCTCCTTCTCTTGCAAGTGAAAGCAACCAGCCACAACAGTGACGCCGTCGCTGATTTCCATGCGCGATTCACGTCGACCCGGCCACGTTAGAGCATCATGATGCGGGATCTCCCGAAGAATTAAGCGACGAAACCAATTTCCCCGTTCTCCGTCTCATTCCGTGCAGTTATGTCTAAGTGGCACTGCTGTATTGCGCGATGCCAGAGCTTTCAGCTTTCGTCCTCCTCTCGGTCTTGTTGATATCCTTCGAGGATGGGTACGTGAACAGGGCGGAGGGTGGTTTGGTCCCCCCTGGCCCTACCCCACCGTTGGAGGACAATGCCAGTCCCGCTGTTACAGATGGATCCGTCAGTAGACAGACGCTCAAGCCTCAAGAATATCAAGTTCACACGTCGCCCCTTATCCCATCAGGTTAGAGAACAAAACGTATTTTTTTTTTACTTGTTTCACAGCTTGTTTTAATTTTCATTTTTCCTTCTGTGAAAGATTTGAAATGCCTGGTCACTATCGCTCTTGAATCGTGTTTGCTTTTATGGAAAACCTCCAAACCTAGACATCTCCTACACCATAGCCTGCAAGAATAACAAAGGACCTTTAACCACAACACATAACATAAATCATCTTTATACAGCGATTATAAATGTATTAAATGTATTAAATGAACGCAGTCTGTTTATTAACGCAGATGGTATTTTATGCTGTTCAAATACATTATTTTGTAAATCATTGAGGGGTGTCCCTAGATAAACATAAGTAACATCACAAAATAAATAAATAATTAAAAGGTGGTAGCATGCTCTTGCCTCGACTAGGCCTCTATCAGTAACGTGGTCTCCGCATATCTCATTGATAACATAAACAGTGGAATGTAGTGAAATGGATTTGAGCTTTATTTTCAGGGATTATTGGATTGGCCATTGTGTCAAATGACATATTGTCTGTAATCCAGTCATATTAGCAAACATATGCTCCCTCATCACTTACTGTTCAATCACACATTGTTGTGAGTGTCTTTTGAAAGGCCTACTAATTACATGCAAAGCTAATTCACATTTATTTCATTGGATTTCTTTCTGTCATTATTGCTTATAGCTTTATATATTAGAGCAATATAGCAGATAATGCTACATGTTTTGTCACTGGCATTATGATATTCATCAAATAAACAATAATGTTTCAGCTGTATGAGATTTTGCAGTACAAGTGTATGAATCGTAGCCGATTAAAGAATCACATGAAAGGTATAAAGTATGTGTGTGCTGGAACCCCAGCTCAAAGCAATCTGGCATCTGGCTGGCTGTGTGTGCCCCTTTGATCTATTTTTAAACTCCCTGCTTGTGCTGGGGATCTCTGGTTTCATTACTATTTCATGTTCAGAGAAAGGTTATCGCAGGATTCTCCTGGGTACCTGAAAAACATGGCCATCCCTGTTGGGAACCCTGGTCTATCTCTGCTACAGGGAAACTGGTCTATCTCTGCTACAGGGAAACTGGTCTATCTCTGCTACAGACAGTACCTGATTCTAATAAGCATTCCATGTTGCAAACAAAAATATGTTATCCTACGGGAAAGCAGGATCAAGTTTGGATCGAACTCCACTCGTAACCATGGCAACAACCCTCACCCCCCAACCCCCACCCCTCCCCTCTCCTCTGATCTGCAGCCCCTCCTCTGGCCCTGAGAGTCTGGGTGAAGGATGCGTCCAGCCAGCGTTTCATCGGAGGGGCGTCGGTGGAGGTGTTTGTGAACGGCACCCGGTCCGTGTCAGCCTTAACACAGGGCAATGGCGAGGTGCTGCTCAAGGTGCCCTACGCGTTGGACCAGACCCTCAGCATTGTGGCCAGCATGGAGGGCTATGTACACAAGCAGCTGCCCTGGAAGACCACCAAGAGGCCCGGTAAGTACAGCAGAGGATTAAAGTCAGTCAGCAACTTAGTAAAGCCGCCACCCGCGCTTTGGAACATCTTTAAGTGACAAATACTTACATGCTATTCATGTTAATATGACCACTAATGAGAGGTAAACCATGTTTATTTGACAAATATTGACATATAACACATGTGCATGTGTCATTAACAAGTGATAAATGCTTTAAGAGTAGAATATGTGGTTTCTTGCGGACCCTTATGGTACAACTTTCCTGCAAATGGCGCTCTCTTTTGGAAATGATGACCCCGAGTATATTCAGTAGGCTATCCATCATCAGCTAGTTGAAGTACTATTGGCAGTGCTATAGCAGTTGAGTGGCTGCCAGGCTGAGAGTGAAGAGACACCTCTTTGTCATTGTGAATTACATGACACAGAAACACAGATGTCTTGGCCACTGGTGCTACTGCTCAGATTAAAATGTTGTTGCACTGCACTTTAGCCCCCCCCCCAAAACATCCTTCTGTTTCCCCTTGAGGCTCAGAAGCTTTTCTGGCCAAAATCCTTAGAATGAAGTCTTAAGACTAGTCCCAGCAATAATCTCTAGAGGAGCCATTGATTTACAGATAAATGGACTATCTTATACGTCTGTGTGTATCTTATGTAGAGAATAAATTAAGGATTAAATGGCAATTGTGTATTTATGGGATCAATATATATTTAATGCATTGTTTGGAGGTGTGGCACACTCCAATCAATATTCCCTAGAAATGCAGTTGTATGAGATTTCAGGGTGTCCATTCAGACCTTTCAATTATTTATGTGCTTTTGGGGGTGTGGTTGTCTAGGAGGGTGTCTAGTGCTTTCCTATTGGGTATGAAAGGCAGAGACAGACTGATAGCATCAGGGGGAGAGAGCTGAGAGATGGGGGTGCTTGGTGGTTCCACTCCTACTCAGCGTCGCCACCAAGTGTTACTCTTGTGCAATTGCATGTGTCTCATGTGTCACCCAGATGTCTTTTTGCCTGAAACCAAAAGCCAAAACATGAAGTCAGTTTGAACTCAATGACTAAACCATGTTTTTGTTTTCACATTTTTATGTTGACCTTTATTTTCTGTGTTATTATCATTAGTAGGAGATACTGGGATATAATTGTCATATGTTATGATTTTCATTTCAGTATTCTCCTCCGTGACTCTTGCTCTGCTGCCACAAACCCAAGGCAACATCTGGCTTTTTGAAGACTCTGTGCTGATTACCCAAAAAACATCTGGTATGTCATACTGTCCTCATCAGTGCATTTCAATGAAATATACAGTATTTCAAATGTATAGAGCATATTAAAATATACATCTGTTAAATAATTTCATACCATGTCATAACAGTAGTAAGATATATTTTGTATCATGCATATCAAATGCTTAACTTTTCCACTGGACCTCAAACTTGGTATCCCTTCTTTCCTGTCTTGTCCTGCTGACAGAATACACGTCCCCACCCAGTGTGCTGTTTCCCAAAAGCCTGCTGGAGCTTCCTGACAACACCAACATCTCCATGCTTACCGCCTACTTGACGGTGCCACCCGTGGACAAGGACTGCCACCTGTGCACAACCGGTCTCCTTAGCAACCGCTCAGGTGAGGACGCAGTGGGTAGTGAGCAAACGTATGCAGGCATCACTGGGGGCCAGTTAAATGTGAATCACTTAAGAGCTATGAAATGTTGTTGTTGAAAAGGAGCGAAAAGGAGAACAACTGAAATACATAAATAAATACATACATACAATAAATATATACATACATACATAAATACATACATACATACTGTTAAAGGTCGGGATAGCTTTGCGTCTTGAGCAAGATGTAATCTCAAAGAGGACTCAGGAGGTAGAAGATGGTCATAAAGATGAGCTTTATTTCACCCAACTAAGGCCATAAGGCAGTAAAAACAATGACAATAATAAATGAATATAAATTAAACTTTTCAAAAAGACGAATATCTAGGCATCATAGCCACAAACAAATGAGCAATAAACAGTCGACTATTAAGTAAAAAGGACCACATTTGCTAGTCCATGTGAGAGCTCCAAGACTTACGTCTTATTAAACGGTGGCTCTCTCGAAACAAAAAAAAAAAGGCACGTTTGAGTATCCTCGACAAGCACCTGTAATTGGCTCATGCCAATTAATAAATCACAGGTGTGTCGTAAGCAGGCGCCCATGCACCTGTGGCTCACAGCAGCCATACTTAAACAATTGGCTCATGACAGCCATAAACAAATGGACTACATCACGGTAGTAACTAGGCTCGGTGACGGCATAGCCGACACATAAGAAATCAGCCAAAATATTATAAATAATTTCGGGTCAACCCGGAAGTTAAAACTCGCGCGTATACGCGGTACATTCACTTAACAATCAGACTCACGACGGGACACTAAACTACGGTAGGACAACAGTATGAAATATGACAAAGTAGTGAGATTTTAACCTAAATAAACGGAACATTTGTGAGACAAGACATTGAATTGTGTGGTTATTTTAAACAGAATGACCAGGGCTGTAGTGGAGGGTAAACGCACGTAAACGCCGTTTACGCACCTCTGGAATTTTGGAAATAGCGTTTACGCACCTCTAAATATCGTTTACGCACCTGTAAGTGGCGTTTACGCACCTCAAAGTTCCATGGGCCTTGTATTCTGCCGTTGGAATAATACGAAACAAATTTGGTGTCATTTTAAAACACCTACATTTCAAATTGTTGAACATATAAACGCTGTAGTCTGAATCATTTTCATCTGCGCTGTATTATGGTCTGTGACCATCCAATCGGTGCCTTGGCTGCGACGGTGACACCAATCAGGATCCAGGAAGTAATGTCATCACATACACGTTTTGGATTAGCCTGCCTGCCTACCTGTTTGGAATGGATTAATAAACCATGGATATCAGGCGATTTTTGAAGTGACCATCAGTGCTCCCACTCCCACAGATGCCCGCAAAAGGCCTCAAGTGCAAAGCAAGACTGAAGAAGATCAATTCACGTTTTTAAATGTTGTTTTGGTTCGGACAACATCGCATTAAGACAGGGACAAACTCTATTAATAACGTGGTTGCAAATACGATGATGCAGGTAACAAGCCAGCCTTCCCGGTGCCATCTAAATATATAGGCCTAATAAAACGTCAATTATTTCAGCAATTGAAGATGCATGAGTAATTATCCTCACGCATATCGCTGTAGATTAGGCTAATTCATTGAAAATTGTAGACAGATTGTTTGCAAACCAGTTAGACATAGCTAAGTTAATTGCTAAGTGAAATGTTTTAGCTTAGCTATAGAATCTTCCATTGTCGCGGTCAAGGTCAAATATAAGTGTAGCAGAAAAGAAACAGCAGAACAAGCATAAACCCGAACCGGTGAGGCAAAGGTACTGTTTGCCTCCCCTCCGTGATTTTTATTTTTTATATCAGCTCATCAATACTAAGAAGGTTCTACGCATGCGCTGAGGGATTGCGCAATCTGGGATGAGGCAGAGCCTCCCCTGCCCGTACGTCTTAATATAGCAATTGTGTTGTTGTGTTGATATTGGAGGTTTCTCCAATGGTTAAAGAACAGGGGAAGTGTTTAATTGCAGCATGATTTCTTTTTATATTATACTTTTCAGCTGTAATACCCATGGCCTGTTTCCAGAGGCCTTACATTTTTTTAGGTCCGATAGAGGTCCTTTCTTTTGTCTCCCCCTCCACCCCCTTCATTGTTGTGAGGCCTACACATACTTTTCTTTACTGTTTTCTTGAAATTGAATTAACTACAAACACATGTATTCACTGTCATTGATTTAATATGACTTTAACTGATAACATAATGGAATATAGCCAGGACAGGCTTACAGAGTCGCGACGCTTTGTGTTGCGTTGCTTCGCGTCGAGGTCTGTCTGATCACAAAATTCATAGTTTACCCACCTCTAATTTTACCACTACAGCACTGAGAATGACGTGGATAACGAACATATAAACTGTACATGTACACGAACATCGAACATGCAAAACACACACACAAAACACCTGCACCCAGTCCACTAAAGCAGCAGCCTACAGGCTGCAGTGGCGGGTCACACAAGTGCCCCGTCACACATACATATATTCATACATACATATGTATATACTGTATATATACACACACACACACATATATATATACTTACAGTACATACATACATAGGTACGTAAATACATACAAACATACATACATACTTACATACAGGCAATGATATGTGTAATAGACCTATTGCTATGGTCAAACAAACTGGCTGTGGTGACATGGTCCAGGGAGACTGTTTGTCTTTGAAGATGGGTTCTTTTTTTAGAAGATCAAACAGGGTTTCATCTGAAATATTCAAGAATATGTCACATGGAATTTGCCTCACTTTGATATGCAACTGCACACACACACACACAGAGAGAGAGAGATAGACACACGCACACACACACTGTAGAGTGTGGATCGGGCCAAATTTTCTCTCTGAGCCCGTCCCGTGTCCGACAGAGTAGTGCCCGAGCCCGGCCCGAGCCAGACAGCCATTAAAATATTTTGTCCGAACCCGAGCCAGACGGAGTCAATGTCTCAACTGTTCATACTAATGACACATTTACGTATGTTTTTTATGAATAGCCTGCCTTTATTAAACTCAGGCATCGACGAGGGCACTAACTCACACAAACAAGGGCCGTTAAATGCACAGGCGCGCACAAGAAGCCCATAAGCACAGGCTACTGAATTGAAATTTTTCACATTGCAAAAAGCCCAGCCTAACGAAATGAAATGGTACACAATAAACACGCCAGGCCTCTGCTAAATATTATTATGCATCAATAAGAAAACGGGCATCAACAGATAAATGCACTCGCTCACACAAACAAGCGCTGTTAAACGCACAAGTGAGCACATGGCGCTGCAGGGCGGAATTCCCCGTCCGCTTACTATCATATTTCATTACAACTTTACACTTCTTACACTGGACATATCCAATAGCCTCATTAGTATCCGCATTGACTACTAGGCAGAAATATCTCCATACAGTAGATTTCCCTTCGTTTTGTATTATTTTAAACTCTCAGATGACAGTTTCTTTTTAACTTCTTCCATGATGCCAGTTTGCCGCCTGTAATCGCGTTGTCACAGCTAGGACATAAACATATTCCCGTACACAGGAAGAAGGCTGTTATCATAAATGTGGTTTATTTGGCTGAACCCGGCCCGGCCCGTCGGGTCCTGTCGGGTTCCGACGGGCCCGGGTCGGGTATCCAACCTCTAACACACACACATACACACACACACACACACATACACATAGACACACACACACACAAACACGCACACACACGCATACACATAGACACACACACCCACACACACACACACACACAAACACCATGTACACTACAGGAAGAAAAACATTGGTGTTTGTGGTTGGATTCTGGGCTATGTGAAGGGTTGGCTACTACATACCAGCATATTAAGATGTTAAGGGAGTCTATTTCTAAATGATTTTCCCCTTAATACAAAATAAGGGGTATTAAAATACACACAATCAAAGAAATCTGAAGAATTGGAGTCTGAGAAAAGAGAAGATAAGTCTGAGACACCGCCAGCGGGATACCTGTGGTAATTAGTGTCAGTCAGTAATGCAAGCACTTCAGGCAGCTGTGTGTAGAGGCCTCACTCAAGTGTCTCTCTGGTTACGTGTTGTTTGGAGGGCTATGGGGTGGGGGAGCTCTCTCACGGTGCTTCATGTTGACCCGGAGGTGTGAAGTCAGACAAACGGATCACCACTCGGTGTAAATGCACTCGTCAGTGTTTTTACAGCTTGAGTCCCTCTCCTAACCTCTGCTAAGGTTTCTAGGTGTAGCTGCTAGAGCAGGTTGTGACAGCTTGGCGGGATTGAAATATTCAACAAATATCACTTGCAATGTTAATTCAATACGTCAATGTGACATATGTCAAGACTGTGAAATAATATTAAACAATGTCACCTCGCAGTAGGAGTACTGCAGACCTATAGTTAAAATAAACAGCAGTGGAAACCAGGGTTGGATATTTGTCACGCCTTGTGTTTCATAGCCTTTGCTACAGTAGGACTCTATTCTGTACTGTGTGTCACTGAACAATGGAGAGTAGGACAGGATATTGCTACTTTTTACTTACATTAAAAATGGGGTTAGAAAAGTGATTATGAGTGTCTTAATCAAGAGTACTAGTGATATTTATTAGTTTTTTTTATCACATTATCTATTTCAAAGTGTCATATAAAATAACTGATACCAGGCAACAGAATCTGTATGGCAACAGAATCTCGGGACAACAAATGAAATTCCAACATCGTTTTCATCAAGACTTCATCAAGCACACGGGCAGTTTGCTTCTGAAATGTAAAACACTGTTGTGTCTGTCCTCAGGCTTTAGGAGTGTGAGGCTCAGTCCGGTGGCCGGGATCAGCACTCAGCTTCTGGCCAATGGGAGAGAGCTTCCGGTCAGAGGGCCAATCCAGATCACCGTGCCTCTGCCCCACAGCACCCACTGGCGGGCGTCCAACTCCATACCCGCCTGGGCTTTTGACAGGAAGACAGGTAAGGAGAGAGATACTGTTTGTACTTTTTCTGTTATAAATACCAGTGAAACCCATAAATAAGACTTACTTTGAGAGGTATTGAGTTTTTTTTACCCACTCTCAGAATTGGACTCCACAAGGCTCATAATTTGCCGGTATAAGCCTTTATAATGTGAGTCTCACTTGAGCCATTTTGGGATGAGACAGAATTTTGACACGGAACAACCTGTCCAACCACAAGGCAAACGCTGAGTGTAAGTTTAACATTGAACTTCTGACATTAACAGACACATTCTTCTCCTCAGGCACTTGGCTGAATAAAGGTCTGGGGACGGTGAAAAGAGACGGGGATGCTCTCGTCTGGACATACGGGGCGTCTCAACTCGGAGACTGGCTCGCTGCACCCATACCCTCCCACAATGGTGAGTCTGTCTCCCAAACACTCCTGGATAGTTGACAATAGCTGCCCATGTAAATCAGCTGATTTACTGCTATAATCCTCTGCACTGCCTCTTCAAATTGAAGAGATGAACAATATAATACCATTCATTATATTGTTTCCACACAGCTGCCTTCGCCTCTAGGGGGCGCTATGCTGCTGCCTTTTTTTTACTGAAAGCAGCGTCGGATGTGTTCTCTTACTGTCTGCCCAGTAACTGGATTTGTTTTGTTTGGGGAAAATGTAGGTTACACAGGCCACTCTCTGGACTACATCTCATATCACACGTTCCTCCTCACGGGCTCCCTGGGAGGAACCCTGCTCATTGCCATTGGCCTTTTGTCTGTGCTCTTGTGTCACTGTAGGTAAGTGACATTCTCCCGTCATTCTCACACCTCATTGTTTATGTCATATGATTTATGACGTGCTGTGTGATAAACAATATGAATATTGATTAATGTCGCTGCTTTCCTTTTTGCTTTCCTTATTGCTCAGGGGGGAAAAAATCATTTTGTGAAAAAAAATCGTTTGTGAGGTATTTAACTATATGGCAATTATCATTAGTGTACAAATGATCTCATTTTATCATTAATCTACTAACGCTTTCAATATGTTATAGTCTGTCTTTTTTGTAAATGTATGAATCTGTCTACAGCTTTTATTACCTGTCTTTATGGAAAGAGCATAGTGTACAAAGTTTCTGAAATTCACAGTTAATCCAGTTGCATTTCACATTGTACGACCCAGTGACCCACGTTTAAAGTCATCAGGTTCTAGTATTTCCATATGTCAACTACTGATCATATAGACAGATCCTTCAATCAAATCATTCAGTCATTCCAACGTCTGAACAAAACTGCTAAAACTAAGGACTGAACTGAAATTGTAGTAAAGTACACAAGAAATGTACAGTCATTCAGTAGTGACATGGAAGGCCTTTTTCTGGGCTGCCAGTGTCCTAGTTCTGCACCCGATGTACCCTGTGCTCCAGTCCTCCATCCATGGTGGTGATCACAGAAAGTATAAATCTAGATTTTTTTCTCTGCAGACGCTCTTCACGAGCGGTGGTGAGGAGGCAGAACTCCTCCAGAGTGGTCCTGCATAGGGACCAGACAACATCCACCAGCTGCGATGGAGATGAGGTGTCACTGTATCCCCACGACGACCGGACCTTCTCGCTGGCCACCATGGCACAGCGTAACGCCTCCACCACGCCCAGGCACCAGGCCAACTACAACATCTACGTGGAGGATGTCGGCCACCCGTTCAAACTGTACGAGAACGTCGCCAGCATGGGACAAGAGAGTGGCATGCCAACGATGCCATCGGTCTACGTCAACAGCGAGGAGGTGGCGAGGCTGCTGTCTGACCAGAACCGGATGGCCCCGGGCGCCGGTGAGAACTTGTTCAGAGACAAGCTTTTCCACATTTACAACCAGCCAATGGCCGTTGTCCCAGCACCAGATCTCTTTGCCAGCCATCCACCACCACCACAGGCAGAGCCCTCAGGCTGCAGGTCAGCCACATTCCCGAGAAATGGGGCAGAACATGGAACACAGTCGGAGCGCAACTTAAAGGATAGTTTCACTCAGACGCTTCCCAAGAACGCCCCACAGGACAGTGACGAGCAGCCGGTTCTGGAGGGCGCTCAGGGTTCGTCTGTCAACGCCGGAGTCTGGGGCCGCTACAACCACCTCCTGGAGTCAGTCTCCGTGCCAGGAACTCTGAACGAGGCAGTAGGGATGGGGCCCTTCCGGGCCGAGCTCCAGGGTATCTCAGAACAGACCCTGGTAGAGCTTTCCAAAGCTAAGCCATCACCCCACCCGCCTAGAGCCTGGTTCGTCTCTCTGGATGGCAAGCCTGCCGCCCATGTGCGTCATTCAGTCATCGAGATCCAAGGTCGTCGTCGCCCTGGCAGTAGCAACGACACCAGCTTGGACTCGGGGGTGGACATGAACGAGCACCAGCAACCTCTTCTGAAAGTGGAGCGTGAGGGTCCATCTCTCCCAGCCATGCCCAGAGCAGGCAGGCCTCTTGGCCACGAGGAGCCTGACCTAAGCAGCAGTGAAATCGGAAGCCCCGAGGACGGAGCCATGAGGCACACCTTGGAAAGTAGCAGTGCAGCCTTGGCCAGCCTGTCGGAGGAGAGGGACATGGGGGATACATCAAGTGAGTCCAGAGGCACCCCGCCACCTCGACGGCCTAGGAAGATCCGAGACAAAGGCAGGCCAGACAAAAAGAGTGGTCGACATGTCCGTGAGGGAAGGCCTCAAATGAAACGCTAAGTTGAGCTAAAGGTCTGTCAAGCTGTAAACGAAACCAGGCTTTTGCCATCTGAGCACAAGCATCTGTTTGTTATCAGTCTGCCATGTTATGTCACATGGCATTATGAAATGCATCTCAAACAATATGACCAAATTTAGTATTTCTACAGTTTGGAGAACATATTTATTAAATGTGAAATGATAAAAAGGTTGCGGAGGGAAAAAAGCTTTTATTCATGCCATTGATTTGCTGTTTCTGACAGATGTGGTTCCATCACTTTGCTCTTGTTATGAGAAAGCACAGCCTAACCTGCTTTTTTCTACTGTTCAAAGCTCTCAGTGCAAACACACCCGTTGCAACATGTCCAAAATCAATCCAGACACTGAACATATTTATATCAAAAAGCACACCAAGGACAGGAAGTAAATTGAGTCTGCATAAGAATTAAGCCACTAAGCATTGATTTACCACAACAACACAAGGGAATGGGGCAAGAGCTTTGATTTCGCACTGCCTGTTTACTTGATGAGTTGTGTGTACTGAGCTGAGTGCTGTCCATTTGGATTTTTGTTGTTGTCAGTGGTGACTTTTGATGCTTGTTGCATTGTACAAAACCAAGAACCAGCTGTGATGCTTTGCCTATGGGTCTGTCAGAGATTTCAAGGACTGTCATTTTTGTAAAGTCTCTTTGTGTGATTACTAAGGCATTTAAGCTCCTGGTAAAATTGCAAGTATAGTTTGTGCCAAATTTAGAATGCCACTACTCAAGCTTAATATAAAAAAAGAACAAACACAAATTTATGAACCGGTGTACCAAACACTTGCAGAAACAAGAATTGTCTATTTTGTTATCAAGTCAAGCTCAACTGGATTTTCCAGAAACTGCCACTCAGAGAGAGAGAGAGAGAGATAGAGAGAGAGAGCGATAGAGAGAGAGTGTGAGAGCAAGAGGACAAGCACTGCAGGTTATGACAGCAAGCTGCAGTTGTTTGGAATTGCAGAAGCCTCGCTGGTCAAACATGACGTTTGTCCGAAGCTATGTGTGTATAGCGGTTGTACAAAATGTGCATGCGTTCGCCGTGTCTGTCTTTGTATGCCTCGTTGATGATGTGAGAATGTTCGCAAGCGTGACGTCTCAGGTGAGATGTGTTATCTCAACCCAAGGCCTTCACCAAAAAACACTTAATATCCAAATCAAGCTTCGCTAGTCATCTACCATGTGCATTTAGCTTGTCACTTATCATGTGGTTGTGGACAAAGTGATTGTTATGTGTACGGTTTACTTCGCTTAAAAAAAAAAGATAACTTATAATACCTTATGACTCATTTTTTGTTGTTTATTATCATATGTATGAAAAGTCATCCAAAGTAGAAAACATTTCAAACCATGTATCAAGCTGGACTGGAACAAGCTCGATCGATAAACAGACTGAACATTACCATTTTAGTGCAACACACATTGATAGAAAGACAGCAATGAACACTGTGTGAGCTAAACTAGTCCCTGCTTTGAAACTCAAGCGCAAGTAAACCTTCTCCCCTTCCCCCTCCCACCAAACACATGTACAGGCACTGCCTTAGTAAAGACTGTGTTGATAGGTAGGTAGACATGCCTCGTTCTGATCTTGTGCTCCACATATGTCTCCTCCCATCTTTTTCCTTTATGTGTATATACTTTGATAGCTCTGATAATGAAAGGAGATTTTTCCATAAATTCTGCAAAAAAATACTGTGAATTGAAATTGCTGAACCTGCTTCCTAAACTTCATACATTTTCAGCAAAAGTCAGAAAAAAACAAGACTTACAACTCACGTCAACTATGGAAACCAAGAATCCTGGGATAATTTATGTGCGTTCTACATAAGGTCGATGTACTAATTAGTGAATGGGGGCTGCTCTACAGAAAGCACTTATTTCTGTATTTTGGGCCAAAAGTAAAATCCCATTATTTGACCCTACCCTCCCCTGAAACACAGTTGATTATCAAACTTTGGATGATGTGTGAACAAGAGAAAATGAGATGCATGATTGTATAACGTGAAGGTAGTGTCTACTGAATGTGCTCCAGTTATCATCACTTGATTGTAAGATATTTTGTCCGACCTATTTATGTGTTTATTTATTCATACATTTAGGTAAATCACACGACGCCTCTGTCAAAGTAGTTTGTGCAACGATGATCGTACATTTCTTGTATGTTTCACTTCTGCCTTTTGTGTATTGTTCCATTTGACATTAATAAAGTCACAAGCTAAATAACTCAGTCGATTCTGTTTGGTTCTTAGTCATCATGAGGGTTCACTGAATAACTAGATAATAGATGTGTTATAACCTTTACTTTATATGAGTAAAGCATTAATAGCACATGTATGTTCTTATCTTATTCTTAAGTAATAATGTTGCTATTTGATAAATGATGCACCTGCTACACCTGCTACCATCAGTGTGAACAACTCCCTCAGTCTCTTCACAGTATATCTTTATTTTTTCATAACCACAATTAAGTCATTCAAGACATACATGTCCACTGTTTATGGTGTAATATATAATATATAACACATATATATATATATACTGTATGTGTGTTTTGTTGTCTGATAACAGGTTGCTTTAGTTAACAAACACATATGGTTATAGTCACATTTCACATTGCTCACATTTCATGGACGTATATCCCAACTGTAGGGATATCAATATGCAGGCAGACAGACACACCCACTCAGGCCTCCTCTAGTTCTTCTGTGGATTGGGGCTGCTGATGTACACACCCGTCATCCTCAGTGTCAGCTCTCTCACCTGCCCACTGCCCGAGCCACTGGGTCCCACGGACCTCACCTTCCTCAAAGGTCTGATCCTGCGGGGCACCGCGTTCCCTGGTGAATGGAGCACACTACCGAGGGGGCTCACGCCGACGTACAGTCCAGCGTGGGTGTCACCTGACTGGGGCTCGAGAACTGCTGCTGCTGCCGCCAGCCTTGGGTCACGTTGCTGGAGCACGATGGGATGAGCTGCTCTAAAGCCACTTCTCTTCACCGACAGGCCTGTGCGTGGTGCATGGGGCCGTGGCTGGTCGATACGCACGCTGAAGATGGTCAGATCCTGGAAGCTAGGCGAGGGCCGTACCGTAGGGTGAGGCCACGGCGCGGACGGACAGACGGACGAGTCGACAAGCGTGACGGGCATCAGGTCAGTAGTCCTCTCTTTGAGCCCGACACCGGGGATGAAGAGGTCCTTACACTGGTCATCAGGGAGTTTGCCACGCATGGCGGCGGACACAGGCAGGGTTAGGGTGGACACAGAGACACCCCACGTCAGAGGGTTGTAAATCACATGCCAGTCCAGGGGACAGCAGTTGGACTGTCGGACCCACACATCGACGCAGTCCTTATGGAACTAAGGAGAACAGACACACCACTTATGGTCATTTCACAACAGACACCATTTGGTGAGACAGTTCCTTCACTGATTTGCCACCAACAGAAGGCTATTCTAGTATATCCATTTACATTTACATTTAGTCATTTAGCAGACATACAAGGAATTTGCATTTATACATCAGGAGCAGTAACCGGTTCAGTGTCTTGCTCAAGGACACACTTGGTAAGGAGGAGTGGGGAATCGACCTATCGCTAGCAACCTTCCAGCCTTCCGATTACTAAACGACTCCTCTACCTCCTGTACCACTGTCGCCCACATATCCATATGCGTGCCATGTATTGAACCAATTGAAACACTACCAGTTATACTCTCCATGTGGCCTAGACTGGCCCTACACAGATTCAACAAGGTCAACTAACTTCAACCGCTCCTCCACCAGGCTGAGCAATATGACTGTTAAGTGAATTAAACAGAGCATATATTGAGGGAGATCAAGAACCATTCACCTTGAATCTGTACTCCTTTAAATGTTGTTATTATAGAATTATAAAGAGTGCAGTGGACATTCCGATTCTTAGGGCGGCTTAGATATCCGGAACCGTATGTCATACCATGCCGTATTTCCCTATCTATGGTCTGTACCTTATGGTGGCAGGGCAGACGTCTGACCTGCTGGCCCAGCTGGAAGCCCCTGAGGCAGATACGACACTGCATACCCGCTTCCAGCAGCCTGCTGCCCTGCCGAACCCTCACCAGGGGCAGGGCTGTCAGAACAGCCTGCGGGACAGGCTCAGACTTCAGCACTAAAACACTGCAGTACACACACACACAAACACACACACACACACACACACACACACACACACACACACACACACACACACACACACACACACACACACACACCACAAGTGGCACCAGTAACACAACCATTTTGGCTCAAGGATACAGAGCGCAGAGTACAACTATATAGCATTTTCAGGACGCACAGGTGCAACCTGGACCCTACCTGAAATATAATTTACTTTAGATAAACATGGGCATTTCTTGAGTACCAAATTAACTCAAAATGTTTGACAGTGGAGACTTACCCACTGTCCAGTAGCAGAGAGTCACTCGCTTCCCCTTTGGTTTTGCTCTCCTCTGAAAACTGCTGCATTTGCACCCATGGATTGGACCTTTTCTTGGAGAGACAATCTTCAGCTTCAGTCAAGAATGTCTGTGCTACTACATTCATAACTATTTGAATCAATTCTACAGCGCTTTCTGAAAACACACAGCAGGGCATGACTGAGCTCTTTAAAGAAAACTGTCAAAACAGTATACTGAATAACAAGCCAGGCAAGGCAAGGCAAGTTTATTTATATAGCTCAATTCACAATTGGAAATTCCAAGTGCTTTACAAATAAGCAGATAAAACACAGAACAATAAGAGATTAAAAAGGTTACAAGTATGTTTAAGTGTTCGTAAATGCATTAAACAAGGAGCATTCTTGAAACTCTTACCAGGCGGATGCCAAACACATGGTTCACATGCTTCAGATGGAAACCCCTCTTCATGCAGTCCTCACAGAGGTGATAGAACCTACAGCTGCTACACCTTGTCCAAAAAATAGATTAGAACAACTCTGCAGCTATTTCTGATGTACACATACACGTTATCAATCATACGTACGTATTCCCTCACTAACAGACATGTGTAACCTGCGTTGTGTGAAGAACAGACTCAAAGCTGCACCTTTGGACATGGGAGGGGGGCATGCTAGCATAGGGGCTAAAACCCATGAGCACTAGCGTCTGTCGCCACCATTACACTGACAGCTGTTGTAAGTTTGCATTATAGGTGGATGGGTGTATCTCAGAGAGGGCCTCTTGATGTAGAAAAACAGATGACTCATCATTTTAGACATATAGCTGACTCATCCTTTTAACCAGACTGATTCATTATTTCAACCTTGTGGTTTAACTTAGTTCAGTCAGTTGACAAGAGATGGCAATCAAGGTGGTTGATTGGACTTACCTATAGCACTTGCCAATAATGGGTAAGATTCTGCAGTTGTTGCAAAGGACTCCAAGGTGTTTGTTCAGAGGCTCCCTCTCTGATGAAGTCTGAAGCTTATTCGCATTCCTCACCTGTTATAAGATACACACATTCTGGTATGCTTGCCTTTCTATGAGTCATGAGAGAATTTAAAAAAAGAAGATGTGTACATAACTTAGAGAGAAAGTTCTCTCCATACAAGGTTACAACAGAATAACTGAATTATGCTTAAGGCTTATCACAGTAAGTGATTACAAATAGTTTTTCTAATATAACAGGACCACATTTTCCCCACCTGTTCCAAAAGCAGTTTCATGGGCCCAAAGTCTTCTCTACAGAGAGGACACTTCACCGTGGTGTCCGAGTCCGACCTGTTCTGGTGGTCTGCCCATACCTTCATGCAGGAGATGTGAATATTGTTGCCACATCCAAACCTGAGAAAAGACATCCCTCAGCACTTAACAAAGTGGAGACAGAAATGCAACTGCTGATGATATCCAAGGGCAGTTCAGATAAGAAACACATCACTAATACCCTATGCATTGCCATAAATAATCGGTTTGGTCAGATGTATATTTGCATTTATTAATTTAGTAGTTTACTCTTTAGGTTCCTTAACTTTTATTCACGTATTTATGATATTTCATATGACTGCCTAATGCTTGTTACTGTAAGCACAGTGATGACAGTAACCTGCAGTGAGCCACTGGTAGACGTTTACTAAGAAGCTCCTCTTGGCAGATGGGACACACGTCGTCTTCTCCAATGTCCTTCTGCCAAAGGCTGCCGTCCTCCTTGGCCAAGTCCTGGGGCTCTGGGGGAAGCTGCACTTTAGGACGGGGAGTCGTCACTCTGTGAAGGCCCTGCAGTAACTCCAAGATCTGTCTCTCCACAAGACCCAACTGAAAACAATCTGACAGAGTATGTCAAACACATTAAATGAAACAGAGACTTTGGTTGAAGTGGAAGAATAAAGCACATAACACAACTAATTACAGGTATTGGACATAGGCCTACTTACAGTCGTGATCTCTGGGTAATCTAAATTTTCGCATCAAAATCCTGAAATGAGAGGTCATGTTATGTTAAATGAATCTAATTATTTCTTTAAATTCTAATCTGTGGCCTGGGTTATTCAACTGCAACATTAGTTACATTTACCAACAAATGTGTTTGCAGAGTTCCTTCTCTTTCTGGAAAGCAGGACAGGAACATGTATGTGGATCTCCCAGACATACCTGTCAAGACGCAAGAAAGTAGACTACTTGCAGAGATGACACATCACAGAGCAGAATAGAACAGGCATGTGTACTAGCTTTTTTGTCTTACTTTGAAGTTTTTTACTCCCTCATTCTCTTTCAGCAAAAATCCTGTCGGTCCAAAGTCTTTCAGGATAAAAATGGTTGTGTTGAGAGCTTGGTCCTGATGCCAATTTATTGCATCGCTGACGGTCTTTCTCCACACCGTTTTGCGAAACATGACAAATGTTAAGCCAGCAAGACCTATCACTTCGTTTACTTCCCTCTGAAAGCTGCAAACTATGGATTAATCTCTATGCAAGTATACGTCATTCCCCTCTACAGTAATTTCGATTGAATGCAGGTTTAATCAAGGTGGTTATAATCGACTCTGTTATTATGAACGCCATTTTAAGTTTCAGTTAGATTTAACATTAGATAGCTACTCCTGCTGTCTTGCTAAGAAGTCTGAAGAACTTTAACCGCGTACCGATCTGGGAAGTGAGTTTTGTCTGTTGCTATAGTGATAACATATGGTATTAGTTACTTATTTATAATGTACCGTTTCTTACCGCCAGGTGGTGCTGTTGTACAACTTGTTAACACTGATGTTGTCAAACGAATGGCTGCAGTGGTTTGTAGTGTGGACTACTGTTGGTATCCTCTGTATTAGCTACCGTCATTACGAATGAAAACGCTACGAGACTAATACAGTTGTCATAATGATTAAAAACCGATGATCTGAGTGGAAATATTCTGCTGACAATGTTTGTTTTGTTTAGGATTCCATCATTTCATGTTAACAATAATATTGCATTTTATCCCTTAAACTACAATTTATTTGTTGATGTTTTCATTGGTGATGTTTACATAATTTGTTATAGGCTTTCTAAACATCTTTCAACAAAGTTCTTCAACATATTTATTCAAACGGTGTTGAACACTGTAGGAACATGGATCTACAGGCCTCTCATGTTAAGGCATCTATCAAGAGATGAATTTGAGCTCCACCTTGATGGTAAAGCCTACAGTTTTCAAAGCTTTGCTTGGTTGAATTGGCCTACCTGATATTGATCACTAAGTATGACTATTGCGTTGCCAACTACTTTGATGTAAATCTGGGTCACAAACGAGCACGAGATGCAGACTTTGGCAAGGTAGAATCAGAGGAAAAGACATAGGTTTGGAATCAACCTAAATTGAAATTTCCTGTCCTGGAGTAGTTCCCCCTCCTGTGCTCTGGTTCATATTAACTCTTGAACTGTGGGAGGTCGTAAACAGCACACATAAGATGCGCACATGAGAGGTCCGGGGCTCCAGTATCTCCGCTCCATTGGGGATGCCTCAGCGCCTGGGGAGCAGAAAGGCAGACACATTTACGTCACTACCAATGAGATACATGTGCGCTAGTGTTGTAAGAGTACCCCTCACCACTAAATTACACAATCCAACAGATGACTGGCCTAAACAAAACAGTTTATTTCCGTGGACTCCAGCCAGGCAAGTCAGAGATGGTCTTGAAACGACATTGGCTCTTGAATCATGTTTAGCTGTTTTTTTCTCTCTTTTGTTTGCTTTATTGAACAAGGCCTCCCTGTTTCATTTCCTTAGCTCTGAACCTGTTTGTTTGTGTGTTTGTGTGTGTGTGTCTGTCTGTCTGTGTGTGTGTGTGTGTGTGTGTGTGTGTGTGTGTGTGTGTGTGTGTGTGTGTGTGTGTGTGTGTGTGTGCGTTAGGAAACTCTCTTCATCAGCAACAGCCTACCATACATGCATGACCAGATTTGGCAGCCAAGTTGACTGCTATGCTGCTCTCATACCTTCTTCTGTTTTCTTTTCCTCTCTTTTTTTCTGGAAGATTTACAGATTTACAAAACACTTCATTAGTCATTTTCTTTCTGCTGTTTACAGTGGGTCTGTGTGTTTCCTTTCTCTCGAGTGTGGTGGGTGGTACAATATGGCAAGGCGTTATTCATATTAAGGGATTTTAATATTCTCGTATTCACTTTCCAAATTTCCCATCACGCACCAAGTGCTCACGGTCTGAAATCTGCAAGTGAGCCGCCAGTTTAACTTAGGAGTATGTGCTCATTCTCAACAATCAAATTAAACAAGACCAAAAGAATCTTAAAAAAATTAAACCACTTTGCATAAATCACGCTCGAGAGGAAGTCCCAAGCATTTCTTAAGACCGTTCCTTAATCTGTGTGCTCAGACAGAAACAGTCAGCCCGTGGTCGGGGGTGACGTCTGCGTGTGCGACGTGTGCAATGATTAACAGTTTTTCATACCACTTTTGCAGAGTCCACCCTTCCCGACGAAACTTTGCAATGGCTGACGTCATCTAAACATCTGTTGACCCGAGCATCATAATTCACATATCATCTCAACCACTTCACATTGACAACACCCAGCTTTACAGCCCGTGAACTGCTCTTTCCCATGCTTGTACGGCTGACTTTCATCTGTCCAACACATTGCCCCTACAAAACCAACCCCCCCGCCCCAGTGTGGAGATTTGTCCTGTTCAGGACTGAAACAATCACTCTGAATTAATTTATCCAGGATAGTTAATGGCGTGTAACTTCAAACACAACAAACCGCAACTGCCTAACCCCTTGACAGGACTTGAAACAGGCTAAGAGTGTGGAGTTGGGGGGAGATGGGGGGTAGGCCTGAAGTCAGCTTGTGCTGAGATTCTCCAAGCTGAAACGGGGCAACAGCTGGCAGATTAGGAGCAAATGTGCCATGGAAAGCCAACAGAGGGCTGGGCACTGAGTGCATGTCCTGAAGCTTTGATCTTTA